>NW_020449052.1:536856-631861 GCF_003343035.1 Apteryx rowi | reverse complement strand
CTGCCCTTTAATCCTTACCCATAAGCTCTCGACTCGCTCTTCATCCACCCCTAGGCACAGCTCAATACATTCCAGTTGCTCTCTCACATAAAGAGCAACTCCACCACCTCGCTTTCCTGGCCTGTCTTTCCTAAAAAGCACGTAGCCATCCATGACAGCACTCCAGTCATGCGAGCTATCCCACCATGTCTCTGTAATGGCAATGAGATCATGGCCCTGCGACCACACTAAGTTTTAAACTACTGGAGCCCATTTTTTAGAAGGCTGAAGGAAGAGCAAACAAATTTTATTTTGGGTCCCATCATGTTTGACATGTACCTTTAAAATAATTGTTGTCAAATCATCATTAAGCTGGAACATAAATGCTGATAAGATATACCTCCATGTGCCTTTCAAGTTCTTTGAGTAACGTAGGGTATTTATCCAGACGCATAAAAGGTTTGCTGAGGCCTGTGGTCAATACAAGGATCCCAGGGCTGTTGGCACCTTTCATCTCCATGAATTCTCCTAGCTCCTCACTGTGCACACAAGATATTTAAACAAATTAAGACCAAATTACCAAGACAGTTAATATTACATTAAATTTTTTACTCTAGTCTTTAATCTGCAATGAATTTTGCCAAGAAAACAAGAGGTCAAATAAGGTGTACTTGAACTACTTTTTAATGTAAGTGCTGACATCCAGTTCAGCATTACATAAAATGAAGGAAGACATTTGCAGATTTGGGTTTCATCATTAATCCAATGGGAGCCATGGACATCGGATCAAACCCATCATTTTAGGCAATGGATGCCCAGAGACAGCTCCTAAATGCCAGCCCATGCAAGCAAAGATTACAGAATAGTCATTTGCACTACATTTTAAGTACATTACTCAGCTTTTTATTCTAGTAAAATGACATCTGACCCTAAGGGAAATTCACATAGGTAATGTCCAAGCATAAACCAGTCAATGGCTCCATGTTTAATCATGTGTTGAGTACAACAGGTTACCAGGTAGTGCTATTTTGAAGAAGGCAGGCACTAATGTGAAGACAAAGAATGTTTTAGAACTCTTTTTCCCCACATGTATGTATTCAATAACCTCATATCACACATACAGGTTTTATTGCAATGTGGCCAACTAACCAACAGCCATACAAATGGTAGACCATAGTAAAAAATAATTAATATGCAGTTCATTCTCCTATAAGTTATGGCTTCACTGAGGGTAAAATTAGCCAACACACTTGTTTTGGCAGCAAAGACAGCTTAAGAAGCCCACACACTCCAGATATCATGAACTGCTACTTCCTCTACCCAGAGGGTTTTTTGAAGTTGGATCATTTCAGAGAACTGTTTTACAGCATGGCCCTTCAATTTGTTACATTAACACAGCTGAAAAGGCAGCAGAGCACCATGGGAATTAAAGCTCATTTTACTATCAAAGAAAACTTACAGTATCTACATTTTTAGCTTCCTAATAAAGCAAAGATTTCAGAAAACTAACATAGAGGTCAAGGACAGGATTTTCAAGAGCTTATATGACCAGGAACAAAATTAGTCCTTTTCTTGGGGAAAGGAAGGGACAACAGCACTTGGGCTTATTTGCAAACCTCAGAAAACTCCTGTTCCAGAAGAACATGAGATTCTGAAGACAAAAATCTAAATAAAGGAAATTCAGAAAGTCACTTATTAAAAAAGATAAGATCTTTCTGCATTCAAGCTGTGCAATTCTAGACATCTGCACATGGCTTTGCTCGTTTTGTAAGCCCTTTTTCATAGTAAATTCACTAGTTCTCAGAAGAAAGCTATTCTCTTGTCACACTCATCTAAATTCTAGGCTAACATGTTCGGAAAGTCTTTACTTCCAACTGATTAGCATCAGTAGGTCCTCACAGGTTAGAATTACCACTTAATGCATTTTTTTCCCCTAGTTATTAGCATAATCTCACCTTTCAAAGGAAGTCTTAGCCAGCTACCAGATTCATTATTTTTAAAAACACAGACTTAAACATCAAAGAGCAACAAAGAAGGAACACTTATATATTATGGCCACATTAACAAACTAACCAATTATTCCAATACAAAGGAATGCCACTAGAGAAACTTTCTTTTTATTTTAGCCTGGATAACAAATTTGGAAGGGCAAATATCTCCAAGTTTAGAGGAGGGTGTATTCATTGAGAAGTGAAAGCAAACTGTGATCTGATCAATTCCTGTAGAAAAAAAACAATGATAGGACACTGCCATAATACACCAAAATACATATACTCAAATACCATAGTGAGGCATGCTATATAAAAGCATTAAACAGCACAAAACAGACCTGTCTTCCCAGCCGCCCCCGCACCCCTGCCCATTCCAGAACAACTAACAGCTCACAACTAGCAGCTGATTAGTGTCATCTATCCAAATGGATGAGAAGAACAAAACAACAGCATGAACCAAGTATCTTATGCAAGTGCTCTACCCATCATCCACCCATCTCTCTCTCCTCCTGGCTGTTAAACATTTAAAGCTTCCCCAAATTTACAGAACAGTATACTTTTCCATGCAGTTATTGCAAGCTTCTACAGTCTTCAGATTAGCCAACTTGTATTTACCTACACTGCCTTGTTCAAATACATGCAATACTGTTTCTGAATTGCCAGGCACAGCATAACTTTATGCAACCTCTTTTAGAGCACTTCATATCCATTCTAACCAGGCCCAGGCACTTCTCAGTGCATCTGTTTATACCATTTTTGCTGTTCTGAACTGCAAAACTGAGAAAGCAGCTGAGAGAGTTTTCCAACAGCTGCTCTGCATTTTAAAGATCCAAAGAAAACAGTTCAGCACACTTCAGAAAGCCCCCAGCTCCACAGTGCAGACTTCCCAAATCCCTTTCCCAAGTGACATATATCAGCAACTCCAGGCTTTCCTAAAATCAGCTCAAAGCAAGATCAGGTTTAAGTCAAAATTAACTAAAACTCATGGAAGACCTCTTACCTTAAGTTGCATGGAAAGTTATGACAATGTAACACAGATAAACCTGAATGCTTTTTTGGCTTAAATATAAATTTAAGAAATAAGGCTGCCCAACTCTGAATACCCTGATGCTCAAGATCTACTTTATCTTAAGCCTTCTCAGGCATATCCCTCACTCAGCATAAAAAACAAAAAACAAGAAAAAAAAACACTCCTATTTCAGAACGTGACAACCGATTCTGGTGGCACCCTAAACAAGACAAAGGATTTTGACTCATATTTATATTGGTTTACTGTATTACTAGCTACTTGTTCACGGAGGATTTAGGCTAATTCACTGGAACCTTAGGTGTAATGGCTGAGGCGTGGTTGCACACCCTCTCCTGCTGACTCAGCTGTAGGGGGGCAGTTGTCTCCAGCAGAGTGAAGGGGTGGACAGATGAGAGTACAGTGCTCAGTTTCTACAGGAAGTTTTACCAAAGCTTACCTATGAAAGCCTTTCTGTCTCCAGGAACTCAATGGTTTTAAATTTCAGTTCATTAATTATATAACATTGGTCTTCTATGCCATTACCTTTTTTTGTTTGTTTTTATCCATTAATTCTACCTGCATGCACCCCATACCCAGGCCAGCACAACGAAGTGAGAGCATATATGGTACTTGATAAGCATCTTCAAGCAAACCTTTTTTTTTTTTTTTTTTTTTTAAGTGATAGGCATTTGCTATGAGAACTAACAGGAAGCAAACATTTAAACCCATTCTTTGCCTTTTGTTTGCTTCATTCATATATACAGCCCTTGCTGTCTCGCTTTTTAAATTGCTTCCTTTCACATTTTTTGTTTTTCTTCCCCACTTCAGGCAGCACTATCTATATGCACCTCTATGTTGTTTTTCTTTTCTCCCCAACATACCAGTACCTTGTACAATACATTCTGATTATGAACACCACAGGCCATTCAATTTAACACTGTTCTGAACAATGCTAACTTTTGCTCTTAGATTGCAAGGATAAAAAAAAAATCTTTACTCCTAATTACTTTAGCCTTCTTCATGCTGCTGTGCGCATACAAATGCTTTATAGAAATGGTATTTGCTGAGCTACCAACTAACACAATGCTTTTTTTTCTTTTTTTTTTTTTTTTTAATTTTATTGCCTCTACAGGGGGAGGATCATTGTGGCTACCAAACCCATTCCACCCACATTCACATTTCTAATTTTCATATCACTGTTCCATTTATTCCTAACTTTGGCATTGTAAAACAGATCTGGCAGAAAACAGGAAAAAGCCCACTATAACCTACTTTGAAGCCTGAAATAAAAACCCAATACTAACTTATTTTCAGTGTCTACTTTTTCAATCCCTTTCAACTAAACACACTCTACCCACTTGTTACAGCTGTTTCCAAGCTACTCACTGCTCTTCAACATAAGAAACCTTGTTGTTTATCACATCATTTTTACTTAATCACAGCATAAGAACTTACAGAGCAAGTTTAAACCTCAGCTCACTTGAAATATATGCAAAGTCCTGAAAAACATGCTGAACAATGGCATCATCAGGAAGCCTTTGAAACAGAGCAGTGTTAATAGGTGTAATTAAAACTGAATTACACAATTTTCCTCCCAACATTCCTAAGAAGACAATGTTTTCTTTCATACACTTCTATACATTGCTCTTACAAGTTTTGACATGCTACCTTATTCAAACTCTAGAATTTGTGTGTGTGTATGTGTATATAGATATGTATTCTTTCAATACAACAGGACCAAAAACTTGAGTGGTTTAACTGTGCAGACTCTGTTACTAGTCTGCTAAAATAACCTGCTACCCCTGCAGCTTCAAGACTATAAAATAACCTTGTTGAAAAGGACACACCTTTAACTCAAATCTAAAAGTGAGCGTCCTTCATCTATTCACAATAGACAAACACAAGATTGAAACAAAACAGAAAGGTTTACTTTCAGTAAAATGGGAGGGGGGGGTAAAACAGTTTGGAATATAATATATAATATTATATTGGAATATAATAACAGCTCACAACTGGCTTTTATTTAACGGTAGCTTAAAAAACAGTGTTGTTAGCTTAAGAGCACAGCTGTTTTGACAAAGACAATAGCTCTTTCATGTCACAATTTCTATTGATGCTTGCAAGTACTGCACTTTCCTACTCAGTATTTGTAAGTAAAATTCTGGCCCACAGCTAAGTACATATGAAAAAAAGTATTATTTAGCTGAACAAGAAAATCTATTTAACAGTTTAATCATCAACTTAGTCACAACTGCCTATCGTAAGTACCTTCTTCAGAAAGAAGCAGCAAAGATTATTTCAATTCACTGCTTGAATTATTTTACAGAGTAAAATGCAAAAAAAAAAAAAAAAAAAAGCATACAAAAGGGCTCTGCTTCATTTATCCTGAAATCTCTAGCTCAAGAGTTCTCCCTTCCCTCCAAACTAAAGTTAACTCAACAAGAGATTATTTTAGAAGTCCCTGTGAAGAGTGTCCTTAGACCTTATTAACACATTCAACTCTTTCGTAGTGCAGCTCCAGAGCTGCCTCAAAAGCTGCAGTTCAGACTGGGGGGAGGGAAGAAAACAAGTTCAGATGTGTCTACAGCAACAGAAGCGGGGGGGGGGGGAGAGCACCATTTAAACCTGAGGGGAAAAAAACATCCAGGAAGTAAGGCATATATGTTTAAGATTACAACTTACACTTCTGAAGTAGGTCTCTGTTTGTAATAGATGGAGCACGAGCTATCACTGCTGAGGGGTCTGAGGACAGCACAGAGACACCGCATTTTGAGAGCACCGTGGCAAAGCTTGGCTCAGCGGCCCCGCAACCGCAGCTTTTCCTCTCCTAGTGCCCAACTTCCCAGTCCAGCTCCTGGCTCGCTCGGGGACTGGGGCTCGGCGCATGACATCAGCCCGCGCGCTCACAGGCTCAGGGATGCACGCACGTGGGGGAGGCACAAGGAGCTCTCTGACTCGAGCTGAGCTCTAGGCCACGCTCCAGTTACTTGGAGCAACTGTGGGGTTGCAGTGCCACAGGGTTTATCCAGACTGCTAGGTCAGGGAGCAAGCACAGAACATGCCTGCGACGTATCATTCAGCAGAATCTAGCAAAACTGGGGTTTTGAATGAGACTTAGATTTTGATAATAAGTTTCCTCCAACTGAAAATTGGCTCAATATTTGTCATTTTGCAGAATAAAGAATAAGCAGACATGTACCAATTTAAGTTTCTTTCAGAAACATTTTTCTTCCAGTTTGTTTAAATGACACCATGTCAACTTAAAACCTCTCTCTCCTCAAAATTACATATTTAATATTGATTACACTAACAATATTAATGGCCTATACTCTCCATATTTCTTCAGAAGAATTCTGTATCAACTTATAGGTGAGGACATTTAGGCTTTTTTTTCTTTAACTGTGATCCACTTTTCTATTTGACACGGAAAAGTCTTTTCACTTGTCATTTTAGACACAGCCCAAGTACAGTCCCAGTCCTAGCCTCTTCCTTCTCTTTTCCTTTGCTGGAGTTTCCCCTTGCAATAAACTTTGTGGCTTGTGATCTTTCCCAGATACATAACATCTCATGTTGCTATGACTCCTTCCTCCTCTGCCATTATCTATTTCAGTACTTTGTATCCAACTGCCTTTTTTTTTTTTTAATTGATCTGAGGGAAATTCTTTTACTTTCTTCCTTGCCTTAGGTTGCTTATCCTGCTTCTTCTCCTACAAGATGGCAAACATATTTCTATGATCAGAAGCACACATGGCAACCAACGCTACTCTGATCAAACACCGTGCACTTGAGGCAGTACCGTTCTGACCAGCTAGCAAAATTCTCTCCAAAAACAATAAAAACAATCCTCACCTACCCTTGCACTTGAACTGGGACTTTCAAGAAAAACTATAGGATATTAGAAACTCAGATTTCATATAAAGAAGCCAAATAGATGTAACTGTTATTGAATAATGTAAAGAAAATAGGGAGCATGTACATACACTGGCACTACAGCCACTGTGAGAGAAGGGAACAAGGAGAACAAGCAAAGAGCCAGTGGTGGAAACACACACTGACCTCAGCAAGAGGCATCACCCAGCTATACCTGGCAAGCTCCATCTCCACACTGTAATCAGTGGCTTAAGACACAAGCAAGCACAATGCCAGACCCCTACAAACCAAGGGGGCAGGCCAGAAAAAAACTGCAGGTAAGAACAGTCAATGGCACTATGTGCGTGTACAAATGAAAACGGCAGTTCAAATGTCAATGGATAACAGACTACATAGGAGAAGCAGCAAAGTTGACCACAAGGAAAAAACAGCATCAAGAGCACAGACTACAAAAACAGGAAAACAAAAATTATGCAATGGCTCTCAAGCAGCTCCCAAGACAAAAAAAAAGAAAAACGAAAAAGGAAAACAAAACCTCCACCTATCTGATTTCAAGACTGTATAACATTGGAGAACTGATGTTGAGTAGCAACTCTGATACTCCGATAAAAGTTACAGTGCCACAGCTGGAACCAAGTAAGTTTGCTCACAGTGTTCCAAACTTAATAAAAGTGATGAAGCAGAAGATTTTTTGTTGTTCTTGTCAGAGGCAAATACCACCTCAGAAACATTTAGTCTGGCACCAGAATTCCCTTATGGGCTGGATTAGGCTTTATTCCCATTTCTGCCTATTTACCTACATTCAAGGTCTCTTTATTGGTATTCATTTCAATAGTTTATTTTGATTACCTATTTAACTTAAGGAAATGAAAAATGTTTGTGGCTTTGTGGATTTGAGCTTGAAAGACCACTCATTCATGAAGGAAAACAAAAGCTAACCCTTCCTCCCCAACTTGTTCAATATATATACACCTTATATTTTATACTAATTGAATAAGACTCTTCTCATGTTGCAGTTATGTACAACCAAGAAGCAAACCACAAAGAGGAGAAACAGGAAGCTAATCAGACTGGAATTCATACTGAATGGCATGAAAAGACAGTCACATTCCCATTGAATGCCCCTTTTAAGTCTCCAGCCTTAACCCAAGAGCTACTGTTTAGAATTGATGATTGAAAAACCTTTCCAGAAAAATATGAAGCTTTTAACTACCATTCCAAAATAATATTGAATTAACATCAACAGTGTGTATATGTGTGTATCTATATATATAAAAAAAATTTTTAACAGGTATTACAACACTACTCAAAGTACATGCATGACAGTTGAGAAACTAACAGAGTAAAAACTTTACATGTATAATATTCCATTAAGCCACATGAATGTTCATAATTATTTTGATGTTGCCATGTTCCAACTAGTTAAAGAAATCATATAATTAATGCTTTAAAATGGTAGCCAATTTCCTTTAAGTTCTTTTCAGCCAACAACAATAAAAATGTAGTAATAAAACTAGTGTATTATAGAATTAAAAAAAAAGAAAGGTAAAAAAATTCTGAAGTCTCCCTAAAGCAATTATCCAGGAGATTTTTGTTTCATTTTTGTTGATATAGTCCCTACCAAAATTAAATGAATTTAATAAACTGTAGAAAATACTAATTTTGTGATATCAGAAGCTGACTTTTTATACCATGTGCTAGGTCTTTTGTAGCAAGCATTTCCAAAGTATACCTTATGCAGACGTGTTCCGTTTATGAAGTGCACACAGTTAATGGCAAGAAATAACCTAATGATGTAAGAATTCAGTAAGAATTTCTTATGTTTCAGATGAAATCGCTATAGACCCTTCTTTTTTCCTCTAAAATACTATTGAATCAGCATAACTGTCATGAATACACTATTCAAAATGAAAAATTTGGCAAACATATCTATTTCCCTGCTATATTTTTGTTGTTGTTGAAACACATATGATGTTTTTGGTCCCTCCATTAAAACTATACCACAAAAACAGCCAACAAATCATAACACTTTCTTAAAAATCTTAACCTCTGAATTTGACAACTCTGAAAAATTCCAGTTCAATATTAATTGAATTCAAACTGAAGTATAATTGTTTCATTACTATTACAGCCATGACTGTCCTCAAACCTCACAGTAATTTAGCATTAAGGTTTATGAGGGATGCTTTTATGAGGGTGAGGGGAGGCATTTCAACTAAGTATTTTCCTTCGTGCTTTCAATCAGTTTGCTACTCCCCTTACCTTTAAAACCACATAATTAAAAGGTTTCTGGCATTCTATGAAAGAGGAAAAGTTTTAGAATTGTTTAAAGTCAGTTTCTAACTCCTTCATGGTAGCTTTAACAAGCAGAATTTCTGGTCGAGTCACTTGCTACGTACTGCAATGGTGTTAAACAAAAACGAAGGGTTTAAAATATTGAAATAGAGGCAAAAAAAAAAAAAGACAGGGTTCACTTTTGCTGACCCATGTGTTCCAACAAAATGGCATTAGAATTCATCAGAACTCATCTCCCTTTGTGCTGCCTCTTACGAGCAATACAATTGCTTTGAACCTACTTTTACATCCAAATTATTTAATTAACTGTGATACTTATATTGTCTCCATCAGGCTTTGTTATCAAATTGACTTTACAGACCAGAAGTCTATCTTTTTTTAGACAACATGTGTCCAAAGCTGCACAAAAGGGAAGAAATGTTTTTCTTCTCTGTTACCAAACAATTAACTTTTCTTCTCTGCATTTTAATCATTGTTTTGCAGACATGGCTGTTTCCTCTATTTCCAAGAGCTTTGAAACATAGGATAATCCTTTATAAGTATCTCCAAATATTCAGAAATACAGATGCTTACTTTTCTATCACCTCCTATTTCCCATTTATAGATTAGATCCCAGATCTAAAGAGCATAAAGGCACAAACAGAAAAAAAAATCTTAGCCCAAGAGTATATAAAAAAAAAGGCTTGGATCACCTAAGTATTTCACCATTTACAGAGAATGGTATTTGAAGTAGGCCATTAGAAAGAAAACAAACACAAAGATTTCATTAGGGATTTTTAAACATATTTTGTCGTGTTTAATTTTCTTTCTTCATTGCCTTTGACAAAGAGCATCTTCTTCCTGTCTAAATTGCAACGGGAGTGCCAGCTTAATTTTTCAAAGGGGTGGGGGGGTGGGGGAGGAGAACTCTTGTTAACAAAAAATGATAGTTCATAGTATTTGACAGCTAAGTTTTTGGTTTACACTGTTATGAATAAGAGTCACAGTTAGGCCGCACAATGCTACCATTCAAATAAGACACAAGTTCCTGGAAGAAGTTAACGCTATATAGAAAACAAGTCAATTATGCTCTTTGCCATCTCTTTGTTTAGGGAGACTGAAGAATACCTCTATTTTGGTTCTTCACAGCAAGACAAAAAAAAGGGAGGGAGAAAGTGAAAAGAACAGGTATCCTCTGCTAGCATGTCCTGTATAACGTTCCAGAGAAGGTCATGGTTCTGTCCTGCACCGCAAGCAAAGATAAACAGCACCAAGCCCTGTAACAGCTGCTGCAGCACGTGCTCATCAGGAGTATATATAGGGAAATTTGATTAAAAGAAGTATGTTTTCAGGAATGTCTGGTTTCAACATTCCTCTCTCAATATGATATAGGGCATGCAACTTCTGTCCGTATTCAAGGTCAGTCCTGAAGCTGAGCAACCTCTATCACGTTAACTCAGCATCCTACTTCTTATAAACAGGAAATACTACTTTTGTAAACTTAAAAAGTTCATGCTGCTTTCATATCACTCAGAAAAGTAAAACTAAGGGTATACCATACACCAATATAAAGTTAAGCATATGTTTACATATTTATTGGATTTTACAGGGCTAAGTTACAATTAACCAACTGCATAAAAAGGCTACTAGTAATTAAATCAGTAATGCCACAGTCTCACAGACAAGTTATTTTTGTCTGCATGTTCCTAAAATGAAGATGATAATTGCTACAGTTTGTTTTACATGTTCAGGGTCCAGCATTTGTACTTTAAATGAGAAAATCCTCTCTAATAGTTGATAACACACTGTTAAAAGTGACAAGCTGGTCCTGACTGCATGAAAGAGCTTTGAAATATGGATTTTATTTATTTATTTATTTGAAACAAGCCTTACCATACTGAATGCTTGGCAGAAAAGACATCTGAGCTTTAGAGCACAAGTGTATTTTATGCGCTTTTCTTGTATGAGATTTAAAAGACTACAAAGTAAACGTACCTGTGTTCTGTGAGAACATTTACTGCTGATGGATGGTTGGCACAGTATGCAAGGTATAAGCTTTTCATTTGTGGCATCAAATTTAGAAAACATCCTCCAACCCTCTGCTGAGCTTCAGGCAACCTAAAAATGGAATGATAAAGAAGATGAAATTAAAGTCATATCAAAGAGACACAAAAATAAGTAAGACTGGAAAAACAGGGTATGCTCTTATTGAGCAACTTCTACTCAGTTCATTTGATTCCCTCCTGCGGGCCCCCCCCCCCTTTAAATCAATGGATAGATTTCTGTGGTCACTGACAGGCAGACAACAGCCTTCTCTTCCATCTCTACAGTTTCAAGCCTGTAGCTACCTGGTTATGCCACCACAGTGCAGGCAAAGTACAGCATATACCTCTGTGATGGTCATTTTGGCTGCCTTTTTTCAAAAAAATTACACTGGCAGTTAGTATGCTGTTTAGGATTATGACTTGATGTTTTAGTCAATTATTCCGTTGGTTAGAAGAGTTACTATCCATCTTTATGCCATGCCAAATCTTATAAGCAATACTTTGGCACTTCAGACAAAACTGAATGGAACAGCAACAGAATTCTCTCTCTCCATCCTCCACCAACACAGATATTCTTAAAGGATTCATGAAAAGATCTAAGTCACATACTGAGCTCTGGTTACACAAAAACTGGTTAGTTACAGTGCAATAACAGGGTTTTTTTTATGCCATTGTCACTTGCCTTCCCTTTTAAGAACCATAAAGCACCTCCATGTTGGCTTGCACCCAGATCAAGAGTGCTGCTTTACCACCATCAACACAGAAATCTTGTCTTGCTCTAACACATACAGATAAGATCCTTCTATAATTCATACTTTCTTCATTTTTCATGCTAGAATGCACCATGTTTGCTAAGTTCTGAAAGAAAATTTCACTTTGGAGTTTTAAAAACTGATTTTATTCAGAAGAGTTTTTGTTTGGTATAAAGTGGTACTTAAATAACAGTAGCCTCAGTGACCTGTGCAAAAATAGAAGATTCAGCAAGTGAAAGAACATTTAAAAGAAAAGGTTACTTTCACACAGTCTTGGTGAACCTAATCAGTTTTGATTAGAGTCAGAAGGATATATATGCATTTTTTTCATGTAAATGTGGGGGGGAGAGAGCAAAAGAGAGAATATGAATATACACACTATATTTTTCCATAGCTTTTAGCAGAAATTGTCATCTCAAATTGCAGTAAGAAAACATCTGGAGTACAAATGTTTGAAGCTAGCTGTGTGACACCAGCTTCGAAGTGGTACAACTGGTAGAAAGTAGAAGTTCAAATTCTCATTACGCATGTGTATAAGCAATTAAAAAACAAGACGACCCACAATTCTTCTAACATTATTCCCAATATCCCTTAATCTGCATACTTCATATGGAGAAAGGGGGGAGGAAACACACACATTTTTTAAAAAATATAAAGTGACCTTCAAATTAAATACAAATTGATAGAAGTTGGGAAGAAATACATAGTTTGATTAGCCATGCTTTCTTTACTGCTACCACATCATCGTTCTCAGAACTATCCATGAAAGTATCCGTACTAGATTCCTCTCCTTTGTGAGAAAGGATAAATTGGACCAACAAATATGCAATATTGTAAGGGCACTGAAAGGGATGAAACCCTATGCTTTCTAAAAAACAGTCCCCAATTAGAAGACTAAACCTCATCAATAGTAGGTTATATGGCCAGTAGCTGATTTTCCTCACACTAAAGTTAACCTGAAAATGGGGCAGTTTTCAGCACTCATAGACCACAAGTTTGTCCCTGACAGTTTGTCTAAATCCAGTAATAATTCCCCCTCCTTGCACAGGATGCAAAATTTATACATTTCCCCTCTTTGCACAAAGATTGTACCTCCTAACATATACACTCTGAGCCTTTGCTTCAGAATGTTTGCAAGATGAGATGAACAGTGGATTTTTTTTTAATCCATCTAACTATTTTTCAATCCAGTATTTCACGTTGTTCTAAAGCTAGATATGCCCTTAGTAAGCACTCAAGGGATGTACTGTTAACACAAAGGGTTTCATGCTAACAATAGTTCAAACAATTCCCTTAGGAAGAATACTATTTTCATTAAAAATTAAAAAAAGAAAAATGATTTTATGTAATTGTCCTGAACACGTGAATGCAGCTTCTAAACATCAGTATTAAGTATTTTCGCTCCGAGGAAAGCAAGAGACGCTCTGGTGCTGAACTAATATAAATGAAACAGTCACCTTTTCAGGATACATGTTCCTCTAGGCAGGGAATATCCTGATCCCACTCAAATAGAGTGTTCTTGTCCCACTCCCTGGGTTTGTTCACAGCAGTTAAAATTCAAAGTTCATCCCAAATAACATTCACCCAAAATTCAGAACAACATCTATTTCCTATTAAACTGTTCGGTCCCCTGCTCCATTTCCCAGGGCATGGGAAGACCTACCCAATATGAATAGTCAAAATGACTGTACAGGCATGCAAAATGAGAGGCAGGAGAAGTACGCTTCCTTATTTGAAAGCAACATTCATTACAGACATCTAGAATACGACAACTGCCTGCCTAGTTAGCAATGACAGACACAGTCTGGTTGCATTTTTAAAGTTCCTTGCTTTAAAGGCTAAGGCCCATATTTTATTGATCCATATCTTTATTTGTTTTAAAAAAGAAGTTTAAAATCTGAAATCAATAGACTGGCCTCCTCTGCAAGCATTTAGGGAAAAATAGGGACATTCCTCAACATACAAAGGAAATGCTATTCTTATAGCTTTCCTAGCAGTGTTTCCTGTCTGGCAGCTAGTCCCCTTCAATACATCTAAGCATGAGCTAATAATACATTCTTCAAGTAATAGATACAGCAAAAATCTCAAACCCTGAAGACATACTCAGGGCATATAACTCAATATTAAACAGTAAGAGGACCCCAGAAACTGTTGCTGAAAATAGTTAAATTGTCTTTTCATGCTGTAGCGCCTGGGAAAAAAACCTGAATGATGGCTGTTTCTCCTCAGACTGCTGTTCTTCTAGCAGAATGAAAGACTGATATTATTCTCTTTTGTACATGCATGATAACTATATACTACATATTCTTTGCTGAATTAAAATAATTAATAGACTTTAGGAGGGGGTAGCAACTCAACCCCTTTGACTTTTCTAATCCCTGCATTAGTCACAAGTATTCTACTATTTTACAGGAACAATTAATAAATTATCTACATCTCCTTAGTTGTCTAAAAAACCAACAGTTTAATACCTAGCAGCAGATTGTATAAAGCTGTTAGCAATTAATGTGTTTAAATTCAACAGAGAGCATAGCTATTTTATAGTTTATTCTGAAGCTCACATTCCAACAATATTCTCATATTTGATACTGTAATTAAAAAGGAATCACAAGTATTAAAATTCTTGATACAGTCACTGGATATACACAAATTGTTTTAGAAAAGACATTTACTGCTGCTTGCAAATTTAGTTACAAGTGACAATATATCAATTATGCATAGCACATTTTAGAATTCTTCCAGAGTTTTAAAGCACTTTAGTTTTCATTATATAGCCCAAGACCAATAAATATTTTCTCCCTCATCCTCAAGATAACACACACACACATATATATACATATATACATACATACATACACATATATATATATATAATGTTAAGAAAGGTGAAGTGTAATTTCAGTTACAAAAAGGACAAAGCAGCATTTTAATTTCATTCACAGTACTAGAGAATCATAACAGAGCCTCGGCTGTTGTACATCTCACATAATAAAGACATCTCACATGCTAAAGACATCATCATAAGACAATGTCTAAATTACTAGCAGGCTATTCATTTTTGCAACTAGATCCAATAACTATCAGTTCTATTATTCCAGACTTAAAATGGGTCCCCACTGCACGATAATTTGAGAGGAAGAAAGAAAGAATGAAATACCTCGCTGTTCAGTCACACTTACTGTAAGATTCTGATCAGCACCACTGATCACAACTAGACTAAAGCTAGATTAGCAACACAGAGAAATAATTAGTTGTTCTATAATGTCACTATATCCTGCATATTCTGTAGAAATTTGCCTTGGCTTCACTGTGAAGTCAATGGACAGTACACTACTCTGGTAAAGGCTGTGGAAACTGATGAATCCAGACAAATTAAAACACCGACTAACAAAGTCAATTAAAAAAAAAAATCGTATGCTATCTCCATGTTTTCTTTTTGCAAGCAAAAGATCAGAGGTTCCTAAATTTCACTTGACAATGAGGCTACCAGATGAAGCGTGTCATGCAGCAACATATGTACCTACATATACCTGCAGAGCATGTCAGAGAAAGGAATCGTTCAACTATCTGGGCAGCGGCCTCTGCTCTTCTCTCTCTCCCAGAGTAAGAAAAACAGTAGTATTCCCACCACCACCATTTCACCTCTTTGAAGGAGCTTTAGCATCAACAATAATATTTTCACTATGTTGGAGAGAGCTCAGTACAGAGACTCTCCCGAACTTAAATTCGTCAGGAGAAAAGATCCTGGACAAGTGAAGGTCTCAAAAAGTAATTAAGGGACAATTACAGCTAATGGCTTTGAGGGATGCAATTTGCAAAGAAACAAAAAATTAGCTATCATCTCCTGAGGCTTCACAATTCACAGGGTTACTTCATAGCTTTCTGAGCTACTGCTTTCACAAAAGGAGGCTCTATTCAACTTATATATAAACCATCCAGAAAATTTTCAAGGTTCTCTTCACAATCATCCCTTTCACTATTTATCTATCTGCCTTACCTGTCAGATACCAGTTAATCTGCATATTTATTTCAGACAATCTGCACACACTGTGTTCAAATCACTTAACATTGATAGCTG
Organism: Apteryx rowi; assembly: GCF_003343035.1. Classification (NCBI taxonomy): domain Eukaryota; kingdom Metazoa; phylum Chordata; class Aves; order Apterygiformes; family Apterygidae; genus Apteryx; species Apteryx rowi. The sequence goes on along the minus strand of NW_020449052.1, from coordinate 615,863 downwards.
TACTTCTTTTGATAGTCACACTGACCAAAAGCAAGGGAATGTATTGGGCTGAACTGTTATCAGACTTAATTTGCATCTGACACTATGAAAAGAAAAAAAAATTCTGGAACATCGATTAGTTTTGGTTTACATCGAAACAGCCTTCATCCCCCCTCCCCCCCTTTTTTTTAATTCCCATTCCATTCCAGAACCATCACAAAACATTTTTAAATTTCTTATGCACTCAAACACAGAACAAGACAGAGAAAAACACAAGCAAAGTTGCCGTGATTGCAAAAGCGGGGACATGAGGAGAATACATGGCAAAACCTAGCTATGTCTGTTATGGAGCAGGAAGACGCATCTATGCTACTATCTAAAAGAGTCGCTGAGCAGCTTGTCTTCAATTTGCTACAGAGGAGACTAAACCTAAGCAGTCCAGTGTCACGGGCCAACCTGGCCCCCTTACTGAGAAGTACAGCCACAGACTGACCACCTCTCTTCAACAACTCTCTCATTCACCTGGGAAGTAGGAGATTCCAGTTCAAATTCCTGTTAAAAAAATATGCAAAAAGCAAAACTTCCACAGCACAGATCACTTAGATCAGCTCAGAGATCCCTTAACAAACACTTACTTTGTTCACTCAGACACTCCTGTGCTGTGTGAGCAGCAGTAGAACTGACATTTGGGACTGGATCACAGATCCAGGAAGAGATCCAGAGCACTGGACCACTTTCTGTCTTCAAGAGACTGGAGCACTTTTGCTTTGTTTTAAAATCAGAAATCATGCTCTCTTTTGGAACTGAAGAATCCCACAAATGTATCTCTGCCTTGTCAAGTTACAGTTCTTTTCCATTCATCAAAACAGAAAGTGCATTTGAAGCTGATCAGCAAAGAAAGAGCTTTTGAAGAAGATCAGCCAAAAGATTCTCACTTATCTCTAGTTAGACTTGTTTCATACACTACCTTGGTTATACCTTTTCTTCAGTTACCTATCAAAGGCAAAAGTAACTCCAAAGGAATCTGTCTGATGGTTGCTAGCATTCAGGCAACCAGAGAGGAAACGTCCCCAGGTCTATGACAGATGGAGCACTCCACAGGAGCACCTCAGTTATACTGCAGCAGAGGCTGACATGGACAAATTCAAATAAGACAATCCTTTAGCAATGCACCAAAAGAGTTTTAATTCAAACCACTTCTTACTCCTTCTCTCCCCCCCAAACCCAAACCAAAATCAAAACCATACAAATGAACCAAAATTCCCAAATGCACCAAATGCACCAAAAAAACCTCACCATAGCATAAACATGTTCTGAAATAAACTGATTTTTACAAACATGAGGATTAAATAAGCCAACGTGGTGCAGGTAAAGAGAGAAAAATCATCAGAAAGTTTTTGTCACTGAAGCACACAAAGATCTGTTAAGATGCAACTCAAATGACAGAAAGTGACCTGAGTGGGGTGGGGAAGTTAAACAATATTCAACTTACTGACATGCACAAAAACAGGAGTATGTCAAGCTATGTAGGCTGGCAACAAACACTGCAACTGGCAGAACGTCTGCATTTGGTCATTCTGACATGTGAAATTAGAAAAAACACTACACCGGATGCTGCAGTGTGAAGTGCCTGAATGATGGAACTATAAGCTATCTGCCAAAAATAAAGTAAAATGATAAATCTATTTTCAGCCTGGAAGCTACTCTGAGTTTATAGAACAGGTTTACCAGCCAAAACAACATGGCAAACTGACAGAAACCAAGGCAGCAGGGCAAGCTTTCTTCTACATGATGGGAATTATGATGGATTAGATTCAGAACAGCAGGATGTTGGACACTCAAGTCAATATGCTATGATGAAAATTAAACTGAAAATACAACTTGGCATAACCAACATACTTACAAAAAGAAAGTAATACAAAACATTTGCAGTCTTCAGTAACCCTGGGGCATCACTTCCTCTGTCCACCTACTAGCATCCATTATGTTCCCAACATATTACACAGCAACATTTCACTTACCAGGAAGAAGAAATAAAGGATATTATGAGAAGGTGCTCTACTACAGTTTAAATCATGGAAAGAATTCTAAATAAGCCTTCTGAGTTTAAAGCTACATTAAGGTATTGTATTAATCTACACATTAAGTTAAAATAAATCTTGCATTAACATTTGAACAGATTGTGAACAGATTTCCTTGTTTAAAGAAATATGGCCTTCTGCACTTGTTTTTAAGTAGACCTTAATCAAAACAGTTTTAAAAAATGACAGCCTGGTTAAGCAAGGTATTCCATTTCTCTAGCTTCTTTCTGATTCACAGAAACAGTATCATGGTAACAAGAGAATGAGACAATAGAAAGTGAACTGACAAGAAAAGAAAGGAAACATTTAAGTGGAGTAACCCATTCTCAGGCATTTATACACTTAACTGATCAAGTCCTAAATTTAACTTGCCAGAAAGAATAATACACTTTCTCAGAAACAGTGTGGAAGAAATGCCATTTCAGGAACACTTCCATTCCTCCGCTAAAGAGCGATCTAAACTACCCAGTCTTCCTTTCCATCTGCTCTCGTGTAAGAGCATGTGTAGAGACAGAACGGAGAGAGAGAACCTGGATGGTAGGAGGGCAAAGAGGGACCCAAAGTCAGCAATATACCCAGATATCTGCTACTGTCCAGAGGAGATGCAGCTTATACTTGGCCACCACAAAGATTCCTCTTAACATGGAGCAGCTTGGGGGATAAGAGGGTTGAGTCAAAACAAAACACACGTTGCTGATCTACAAGATCACTACTGCCAGAATGGTATTTTTCAACTCCATGCAAGTCACTCATCCCTCCTCATGGCCAAGTGCTCCCAGCAGTTCCCCTGCACAGACTGAAACTTTCTGAGCCCTCAGTAGCAATTCAAATGACTAACTTAGCGAAAAACTAGTGAATTTGGATTAGCAAGCTGAATTAGCTCACCATGTAGTCAGGGAAGACCAGAACACACACAAGGAAAAAGACACAACTGAGGTCAGAAATAGGAACTCTTTCAATGGAGTTTCAGCAGTAGAAAACTGATGGGACAATTCAGCTGTGATATGTTGACCTTCATCATCTTACTTGCACCTCAGAGTACAGAGTACAAGTGGAAAAATATCCAGCTATCATTTCAACCAGAGCTATGTAAGGAAGACAGGTGAATTAATTTTTTTTTTCCTTCAAATCTTTTTTTCCCCCCCCTCCTCTTTCTGTGCTTTATGTTGTTTATATGGTACAGTATAGGCACTGGGACTAATTTTTACTTAGACTGTTCTTTCAGTCTATCCTACATGCTTCTCCCAGCACGTGTTAAAGACCACCGAGACAGAAAAATACCTAAGCACAAGCTTTCTCACAGAATCCTCCAAGTCACTCTTTTCCCCCTACACACACTGCGATATCACCATGCAAGTTTCCTTCAGTCTTTTTCTTACTCTTTTAATAGAAGTAGACATAAAACTTATGCCTCCAAAAAGAAAATGCTGCTTCCTTTATAATTTCTCCCCTCATATGTAATTGCATCATGGCATTTTGTAAACGGTTTCCAAACTATTCCAAATCCCTACCTCTGCCATTTTATCCTAGGGCCAATATCTATCTGAGCAAGCAATGAGTGTATTATCCAAACATCTACTGCTTTACTGCCGTAACAACTATACTTAAAATGAAGGGAACAAAATATTATTTTTTTTTATCTCAAACATTAACATACACAACAAGCAAAATAACAGTAAAATATTTGTTCAATAGAATTCTATGGTATCATGTATACATAGTACTTACTTGGTGCATTCTTCTAAAGACTGTACAAGCATTTGCTGGAAAGAACTTATTTCTTCCAGGTTTCCCATTAAGTATGAAGTATTTGCTGAGTTTAACCTGGAGCAAAGATAAATAAAAGGTTTACAGGTTTACAGTTATTGACTAATTGTGCTTTAATAAAATCTACCTTAAAAGAAAATGCTTACTTACTCTTATATCAAGAACCAGGATCAGCCTGTCCTAATCAACAAACAAACAGAATAAAAGCAAGCCCTGCCTCAAGGATCTTACAGTCCACAGATGAAAATGCATATTAACATTGAAATTGAAGTTTTGACCATACAGTCTCTCCCCAATACATAAGAGATCTTAAGTCTGTTATTTTAAAAAACAAAACAAACTCACATACTTTTCACTGGCTTGTAATGGTCGCAGGTAGTTTGAAAGCATTGTCTGTAGCTCCTTAGCATATTCATTTTCTGTTTCTAAAATATTTTGTAGCACCTGAAATAAATGACAGTTGCTAATCAGTACTTTTAAGAGATATTTCAAAATGTTAAAATCAATACTAGTTGTAAAACATAGTAAAATTTTCTTAGCACTTTGAAAATACTAAAAACACACAGCAGCAACAAACCATTAAGTACTAAATCAATAAAACCTGGGGGGAAACGCGACAAGACTATCCTTTAGCTGTATACCAGAAAAAGAAAAGTGCTAAGCTAACAGGAGTTTCACTTTACTTAACAGAAACATTTCCTGTAAAATTTGGGAGCTCTACATAGCATTCTTCCAGAGCTAAGAGTAATTATTCCCGCTATATACTTCAAATCAATCAAAGATCATCAGAGAATCGTAAAGCACATTACAAGTTGTGAGAGAAATGAACAACTGGTGTTATTTTCTCAGTTTCAATTACAACATGCCACATCTAATCTTGTTAGCAAAGTGTTTACTTATTCAGACACTTTATTCTATCTGGAAGGTCTGAATACCAAACAGACTTATAAATATCAAATAATTGTCAACTTTACTTAGCAACATGATTAGCTTTACTGCATTCTTTTTAAATGGGAATGTCTAAGCTTTGACCAAAAATGCAATAGTATAAACTACTTTAAAAAAGGCCTGAAACCAATAATTTATAAAATACAACACACGCTTGTATTTTGTTTGCATATAAATCAAGCAACTTGAAATATCCCGAAATTTGTGCAACAGGCATTTTACCAGGCCATCTCCAAGGAGCCTACTTCAAGATATCCTCAAACGTATTCAGGTCAAATTCTACTAAGCTTTTAGTAGAGAGCCTGCTTGCTGCTCCAAAAAGTTGATAATTTAGCAACAGAACTGTCAGAATTAAATGTAATTCACTGAACATAGTTACACTTCAAAAATTCTTGCAATTCACTTATAAGCCATATCACAAACATCTCCTTTTTGCTATATGCCGTATTTGTCAAAACTACATTAATATCTTATTTCAGCATTTATAGTAAGGACTGCATTAAATGCATTATTCACTGTTGTAGTCAATACTCTTTTTTTTTCTTTTTTTTTAGGAGATGAAAAAGCCATTCATTCCTAAATGCAAACCTGATGAAATAACTTTAAATAGTTCAGTATGTCAATGGAGAATTCACTGTTCCTTTCATTAGTGTCATTGATTCTGCTCATTCCTTGAATGGTTCTATTCATTTGGAGAAAGAGAAAGACCACTTTTGAGTTCATTCTTTTGTTGGAAATCTGAATCCTGAACCAAAGATTAAAATGTCTCCATTCTCTGCTAAACACTGACAGAAGAACGTCACAGAGAAAGCTATAGCTATTAATTAGGAAACTGCAACATACAGTACAACATGGGTGCACAAACTGTAAAAATAAATCAGCTAAGAACTTTTACTACTTAGACTAGCAAAAAAAAAATTAAATTTCTGTTGATCACAGAAATAGAACCTATGTTCTCACATATATATAAAACAAAAGTCAATTGTTAAAACAGAAATGTAAAAATATTTAGCAGCCACAAGGTTCAGGACTAAGCGCAAGACCAATCTTTTCCCCACAAAATCTCCCATCCCAAAGCTGTTACACAGCCATTAGCAGGGAAAAGGAGACTGAGACCCAAGGACAAACGTGGTGTCCTGATGAAGCGCTGAACAATATCAGAAGACATTCAAAGATAAAATTGACAAATTTGCTAGAGATCTTGAAGAGCTGCACCACTGCTGCATTTTCTCAGAGTATTTTCCATTATATTATTTCCATATAGCAGCTGTCTGAAAAGCTCAAAATGAAACAAGTTTCATGTTTGACACTGCTCAGTTATTTTCCTGTGCTTCTTAGGATTTTTATTTGAGAGTTTTCTTCACAATATGGGGAAGAAGGAATTGGAGCGAATGATTTGAAGGAGGAAAAAGTCAGTGAAGTTTAAAAATTAGAAGCAGCAACCTGGTAAATTACTAGAGAAATGAAAACAAATGCAGCAGTAAATAAAACTATGTTACAAAACCTACGCAAGCTACTAAATTCACTGATACTGCTTTACATTACTGTAGAAGTTCATAACATAACATAAATGTTATGCACCACTTTAGACATGCACATACCTTTAAACAGTTTTCAGAATACATTACATTTTTTTCTCTTCTATACAAGCACAGTTCCCACTGCATAAAACATTATTTTACTTTGAATATCTTTCAAAAAGGACTAGTCCTGCTTAAGTAGCTTTAAAACGTCAGTTTTGTGAATCCTTGCATCCTTCCAGCATGACTTACCACAAAGAAGCTTTCAGGTTAATATGCTTGGACTATGCTTTGAAGAGACAGGTACTCTGTACTGTAACTCAGTACTTTGGCACCAGAGCACCCTTACATTCCTCACCTCCACTTCTCCCCGCATGCTCTGATAATCACCTTTTTTCCCTTTGCTGCTTTCTGCGTGGTCTGGCTGCTGCAAGACCCCATGAGACCTCGAAGACCTTGTTTCCAAAACTCCACCACAACATTTGCACAGATAAGACCGGGTACCAAAAGAGCAGCATTGAAATGGCAGCTCTTACAATCCATAACACTGATGAATAGCACAGAAAACTGAGCTCATACAGCACAAGTTCTCTCAGTCACAAGGCATGGAAAAATCAAGCATGGTTAACAATTCTGCCGCACAAAACCCCAGTAACCTCCCTAAGGCAAAAACAACCACCCAAAAATGAATTTAAATGACCTACATGAAATGGATCACCTTCCAAAGGGGGGGGGGGGGTTTAACAGCTACACTTGGACACGATCCTGTAGCACATTCCCTTTTTATGCAAGCAGCATAGCACTCAACTAAAACATCCCATACTTAAGCAAATAATGATCAATGTCTGATTCTCCTGAATCATAAGAACCAGAGAGACCGTGTTCCTTAAGACAGACTCTAAATAAGGACAATGTAAACTGCCACACAGGTGTTCTGTACCTTAAGGGTTCTCAAAAACTGTTATAAACTTCAGCAAATACAAATACCTGATCCGACTTCAAAAGTGTGGCCTCAAAAGGAGCATCACTTCTCAAAGGCTTAAGTGAAAAATGAAGTCATGCTATGGAGTACAGAGTATGCCATTTCCTTACCTTCTTTTTAAAACAGCTATTTAATCTTCAGATAATTGTCTTATAAGCTGACATAATATAATTTTCTTTTGGACACATTAAGTGTTAAATTCTCTAGTGGTTACCAAGTAAAAATAAAATAAAAAGAATAAAGAATAAAGCCTGCTCTGTCCTCAGGGAATGACCTTCAATAATATGCCCACTTCTTCAGTAACATGTTACTAAATTACTTTTAAATGAAAAATGTTTCACGCTCAACCATGAGTCTGGTTCATATTATATAGTGCTTTAGACTCTCACCATTTCATGGAGGAGAAGACCTTGCAGCACAGTCACTCTCTCCAAGCCTGCATTCCCCAGCCAGTCAAGATGCAAGCATAAACCAAGTTTGCCCCATAGCCTCAACAACACCTAATTCAAGGTGCAGCTAATAAAGCACACTGAGATCAGAATGCATGTGAACTTTGTTATTAACTTCAGATGGAGCTCTGTGAATCCATAAAAATAAAGAACATATTTACAAAGGACTGAGGAACAGAGGAAAGCAGAGTACCAGTGGTAAAAGCAGCCTCATCTTAATACTATGCACCTTTCCATGAGCCTATCCCAGTTATTTTCCCAGCAGGGGAGATTAGCAAAGCCTCTCCTGTCACATTTTGAACTTGCACTGAACTGCCCTTTGATTCCTTTCCTCTGTCCCACACACCCCTGGGCGCTGCCTGTACCACAGATCTTTCCCTAGGAAAGGTGCAATAACCATGAGGTTTTTACAGGCTCTCAACATACACCGGTATGGTGGAAGACAGTCACAACTTAGAAGTACCAAGAAGTCCTAGAGTGCCAGTCTTGCAACACCATTAGTTGTCAAAAGAGCCTTAATACAGATTTTAACACTTGCTTTTTAATTCAGGATGCATTCTCTTATCGGGAGCTATTCTGCTTTTACCTTAGTATTGGCTCAATTTTGTTATCAAAGCAGAGTGACGATAAAATTTTTAGCATAAGAAAGTTCCACACCTATGAGAATGATCCTATAAAAAAGCAAGAGTTGAAGCTTACAAAGAAAGAAAATAAATTAAACTTATTTAAATTGTTTGCTGTTTTTCTTATCTATATGTAAAATCATTACATATGTAATAACTGTTAAAAAAATAATTACTTTATAAAGTTTTATTGCCATAGCAAGCACTTAGTATTTTTCAAAACGTAGATGCCAATTATCCTATTTTAGATTTTAAGCTGAGCAATAAAGTCTTGCCTGTCTGAAACAAAGTGCATGCTACAGCACACTCTATCATTCTTAAAAATATATATATCTATACATCTCAATCAGGAGGTACATGTTGTACTGTAGAAAAACATGAAAATAAAACAAGTATCCAATTCACTGCAGACAGTTTTAAGAACAGCACTTTAAGGCCAGCTCTCTAATTAATCATTTATATTGCCATGAACTGGTCATTTTTCCTCCCTCAAGATCCAAGCTGTCTTCAACAGTTAACAAATAGCTAGCAGTCAGAACAGTTCAAATCTTACTGCATCAGTTGAGTGCACCCCCAAAGCTGCAACTGAGCAGAATGACAAAATAACCTGACACCTGAAAGGAGGTGTGATGATTGCCACCAATTTCACTTTTTTTTTTTTTTTTTAATGAATGAAACAACTTTAAAGCCAGGTACTGCTGGATTTTTCCTAAAGTATATAGTAATCCATGATTACTGTAATAGAGTATCCAGGGTATGGTATAAAAAAAGAAACAAATGGAGATATGATATCAAAATTGCAAGGTTTTTCATAACTTCTCCTTAATTATGGTTTTAGGCAAATTCAAACATATATTTTCTACCATTTTCACTGAAGAACATTGTCACCCTCAAAACTGCTCTGAATTACTCTTACAACATGAAACATGAAACTAAAAGATTCAATTAATTACTGACACAGTTAAACTGTAGCTGTAGTTAAGCCCAAATTAAATAGCTGCCACTTGTGCTTTTTTCTAATACTAAAGACCTGTCAGAGAAACCATAAGATGATAAGATTATACCTGTGTTATATATTTACCACTGTCTCTATTTTTTTGTTCTTTAAGCCTAAAGGACTGGCGTTCCAGGGAGCTGCCAATTTATTTTAATTAAAATTTCAACACAGCTGTAGATTACACTTAATTTTAAGTAAAAACAGCCTTTGTCTAGTGAAGAAAATAAATCCTTTCTTCGCTGCATTTACTTCACTTTACTTGTAGGTAAAAATGCAGGGGGGGGTTGTTTTTTGGTTTTTGGGTTTTTTTTAGCAAAAACAAGCATCAACACAATTTTCCAATTCGACTATCTGGTTTCCATTTACTGAAGTGTACCTACGTTCTAGTTACATTGACTCTTTTATACTTATTTCCCAAATCAAACAAAGTCAACAAGGATAAAAATTTCTAATAAGGGGAAGACACATTTGGAACTACAGACTTCAGCAATTTCAAACAGAGAGAAAAATAAAAAGAAAAGCGAGCTGATAGCTTGTTGCTGGATATAACCCTGCAAGAGCGTTAGTCCCTGCAATAGGAAGGAATGTGCGCCTGCGTAGGTATTTTTCATTGTGGCTAGCAGCTGTGGGCTGTAATATCGAAAGGATTGCAGCCCTTCATTCGCCATGGCATTACGGCTATTGGCAGAGGCACCATACAAGTGAGCGGGGAGGAGCAGGAGGCTGCTTCATTGCTTTCAATCACGGGGCCATATGCAAAACTGCTGTTTTCTTCCAGGTGGTTCATGTTATTCACACCACACCCACAAAAGATGAAAGCATCAGACTGTGCTTTATGATCCCTGCTAAAAACCAACAAATAAAAAGAGAAATGTAATAACAGTTGCAGCAAAGGCAAAGGCAAGCAGCCCCGTGTTTCGTTTTTACACCAGTAGGGAGCAGTGGTTAACAAAAACAGTAAGATGCTTTTTCCTTCCCAGTGTATTTACTGGGAGTAAATAAAGAGATTTTCAAAACGGTTACAACAGGCTTAAACATAGAGTTTGATATGTTTCTTAAATGTATCTACTAAAGAAGTGAGTATTAGGCTAAAGAACTCCTTGGGATATATTAGAGGCTGATTCTGGCTGTACTACTTTTGTCCTGAAATCAATCCACCAGTATAAGGGAGACGTTCCAGAAGTTGATAATTGAATTGATTCATAAGCATGAATACAAAGAAGGAAAATTCATTCAAAATGTTCAGTGTCTTGTTCAACAAAAAGGACAAAATATTCTTAATCATTTTAACACAGCAGAATTTCATTAATTCATAGTGACTGGGAAAGACTGATTGCATATTTGAGGGAGAGGAAAGAGAAATTAACAACTAGCCAAGCACATAAAATGAGCATAATATATTACAGAAATGCATATTATTCACTTACTTTAGACTATAATTTTGCATCATACTTGAGAAGCCATGTGTGATATTTCGTAAATCTAATAATGATTTTGTTAATATGAGAATTCACTAAAGTCCCTATCCAGTTTTGGCAATAAGGCTCTGGAAAGGCTGCCAATTTTTTTGTACAGATAAGAGCACATAGATAAATGAGGTTCTACTGTATATAATAGCTCACACAGAGGAAAAAGAATCACTCACCACATTGTAATAGCTTTTGCTAATTGCAGATGTATCAAAGCCTTTAGGAGGACTCTTCAATGTACCTGATTTGGGGGAGACCGGTTTTTCTGAAATGTAAGATATTTTTATGTCAATGGGATGCAATTTCATAGCTCAACACTAGAGGTCAAACAAGCTGCTTTAAAATGTTTGTAACAAGTTATAGTGAAATTATATTTCACTGAGAAACGTACACATCTGTGCTTGAAAGTATTGGTAAAAAATCAAAATGGTTCATATGTTCATAATGAATGAAATACTGGCTTCAGTGAAGGCAAACAGAAAAATTCCCATTAGTTGTACCAGAACCAGAAAGCCAGCCAATAAAAATATTTTTTCCAAATTTATTTTTAGGAGCAAAAAATTTATAACAGACTGCAATTAAAAATTAAAGCATTTCCAAACACTACATGCACTTTTAAACAAAAGTAGAAAATAACTTCTTTTATAAATTTAGTGAAGTCAGTAAAAGCAACTGTCCAAGGGCAGAAGTACCAGAGGTGGGACATTACACTTACAGTCTTGTTGAAACAGAATCAAAAAACTATACAAGTAGTAAAATGACTTACCAGATGCTATCTTATAAAAAATATCTTTAAAAACAAATTACTCTTTATTGTTAAGGAAGTCAAAAAACATTTATGCAGTTTAGAACAATTTATGTACAGTATCCATCAAAACAATAAATTCAATCCTTAGAAAGTATAATACCATAGTGTATCTATCCCTCAGGTATACGTGGTTTTCCTCAAAGGACAACATATGTCTGTAAGATCGAGCAACAGGCCTGAGAGGCTGCAGCACTGAACCACTCAACAAGCTATTCTGAGTGCTGACACCCAGAACATAGAGGCAGAGAAAACGCACTCCCCAAACCTCCTCCCACCTCTACCATTCCTCTAATCCAACCAAGGAGGGGGGAGGAGGGGGGAGGGGCAGTCAGAAGCATCAAACTGCATGCTGGAGAAAGAGAAGGCAGGATTTACAGTATCTTCTTCTGACCTCTTACGCTTGACAACACACAGCCAGGTGAGACTGTAGTATCAAGACATTATGCTAAAAAGGAAAAAAAACAACAAAAACCAACACGCACACACACACCACCAGGCTTGTCTAAGACGCCAAGCACTTGAGTACCCAAACAACAAAATAGCAGATTGTTCAATACAAAAAACAGCAGCATCAAAAACATACCTATTGAGAGTTCTACCCTTATTTTAAAAGCAAACTCCTCTGTTTCAATTAAATTTTAATAAATATTTATGAATAATTTAACTTTAGTTTACCTGACACTTCAGACCATTAAGAATAAATGATGCAAGTCTCTATAGATACAGTACTGCCTTTCCGCTAGGAGCCCCGTTAGCCAAGCTAATGGCCAGCTATGGGAAATGCCCTTGGTTAATGAAGCTGACCAGAAGGACACCACCACATGGTACCCAACAAGTTACCAATCTCTGTTGGTCTGGAGAACTTAAAGTAATTTAGTGCACTCTTGAGGCTACTTCATTTGATGCCAAATTCTGCCTGTTGCAGTCTCAGCCCAGCAGACTGCAGACATGGGCCACCTTTTTCTCTCTGCTGCTAGGAGTGCAGGACAGGCTAGCTGGACATAAAGGTTTAGCTAGAAGTCTGTTAGGAAAAGTTTAGTGCTCAGGAGCACTCATGCACTACTTTTACTTTAAGGGGATTTTCCCTGTATTGCTCTGGAACTCTCCTCAAAGAAGCTATTCTAAAAATAAAATGCGGGCTTAAAACTGCCAAACATGGACAAAAACATTTCTCCTCACCATGTTCAGAGAAAACAGTTAAACCATTTTGCTTAAGGTTTTTTGTTCCCCTCTGAAGTCACCTATAAGCTGACATGCAGCACAGAAAACATTCACTCAAGCAGTTATAGCCAGTTGGGAGCACCGATGCTCTCACAGTCACCAGCCTTGCAGTACATACCCGCTCTGTTATACAGCCAAATAATCCCACATGACGGGACTCCTTCCCTTCCCTTATAAAAAAAACTATAAACACAAGGCGATTTGACATTAAACACAATGCTGAAGAGATGCCTAAATTCACGTTGTATTTACAGCTATAATGCTACTCATTAATGGGACAATTAGAACTTGTTTCATTGGACCACAGGATGAAAATGATGCAAAGTTTAAATGACCCTGGTATTTTGCTTTCATTCTCTGTGGGAGCTCTTGACTTATCCCTACACTTTACAGCAACTTTCAACTTCATAGAATACATAAAGGGATACTAACCATGTGCCAAAGACAGGGGAGGAGAAACCGAACAATAAACTGAGTCACCTAAGGAAAAAGGTATATACTTGTCTTTGAATTCTATGCAGATGTCTGACCTTTCTTAATCTTGAGAAAACTGGCTGGTCAAAGAACGCTGGCTCTCCTTATAGTTACTTTATCATTTTAAAGAATGTAAAAATGCACCTCTTCCTCTAACTTTATTTTTCTTAAGCTGCTGAAGATGTTAGGAGATTTTTGCTAGAATATATAGAGAATCATTTGTATTACCGGCTGTTCAGGTGAATCAGTTATCTATTGTATACACGGTATCAGATTCAGATTTAGAACAGGATACACACACAAAATTTACACGTTAGAATCATTTTGCCTAAACAGCCATAATCAACATTCAGCTTTTAAAACTCAAAGGTTGTTTCTTTTGCTGAAAAATGCAGAACTAGACACAGCAAATCAGTCCAGCTGTCTATCACGTCTGGTATTCTGCCTCCAAGCACTGCCTTGCTTCATAAGTAGGAATAAGAAACAAGTCTTGTTGCAATTTACTTATTACACAGTGCATTACATGGAAGGAAAGCCTCATCTTGCACATAAGAAATCACTTTCTTAGCATGAACAAACATAAGCATTACTTATTTATCATCCATCATGAGAGGACATTAGAGAACGTTTACAAACATACTGCATAAATCATTAAACATTTCAAGCAGAGTCCTATCTAGTGTACCAGGAAAATACAAAGGTCTAAAACCATGAAGTCCACAGGTTTCAGAAATATTAGCAAAACCCTAGAATCTTGCCCATTCCAACATGTGCACAATTCTCCAAAGCATGGAAAATTGCTAGAGAGTGGCCTGAGCTGGATACCAAGTTTTTCCACACAGAAGCCTCTTCCCCTCTTTCTACTTTTCTCTCAATACTAATAGGAATCTGTTTCATTCACACTGAAAACACCATGCAAACATGCACGGCACATGATCAAATCCAAAGCAAACAAGCATCTGTTCCAAGTACTGAAAGAGACTTTATCTAACAGATGACTGACACAAAAAGGTAAGTTCCCACTATTTCCAGTCAAAGCATTACATTCAATTGCATCCTAATATTTTGAAGTTTTTTACACTGCTAATGATTAATGAGGTAGAATTCAATTAACAAATCATCTCTGGGCCCAGAGAGAGGCTAGCACAGGTTTTCTAAATTATTCTTCCAGCATATTACGTACTCAGTACAATCTCCGTGTACATCAGAACAATTCAGAGCAGCTGCTTCTGTAACCTTTCCCTAAGTAGCATGTAAGATGCCACCAACTATCTAAAATAAAGTTGTTAAAAAATTATCTCATCCCTTACAAACATCTAGCTTTCCAAGAGACTGTAAAAGGACAACTTACCCAGTTCTTCCCAATGTTCTGTTTGCATTAACATGGAAGTACTTCTTTTAGTTGCCTCCAAATTAGTTGCCATTCTCACATTCTCTCCTATCTCTCTTCTTTCATGTCTTCAGCTTATGCTATTTCCATGCACCAATCTACTTCATGCTACTCTGTAAAGAGCTCCATCATGAACATCATATCTTCCTGCCATTACTAGACCATGTTGTTCTTGCAGAGTTATAGCTGAAATGCTTTAGGAAGGTATGTCCTGAAGGAGTGCTTTGTAGGGTAGCATGAAGTAGACTGGTGCATGAAAATGAACACGACATAAGCTAAAGACGTGAAACGAGAGAAGAGAGAATGTGAGAGTGGCAACTAATCTAAAGGCAACTAAAGAAGTCTGACTGAAATCTGACCCTGGCTATTTCATCCTACAGTACTGGAGGAAAGATAGGCCAACTCAGCTGCCAAAAGCCATGTGGCCCTACTAGTCAGGTGCTACAAGCATGCTCTTTCTCTCAAGGCTAATCAGTTCAAGCCAACACCATAAGGATGGACTTACATTTGTTATATTTGTTCCCGGTTCTCAAGCTAGCTCAGGCATCGCTGCAAGATGCTCCACTGAATAATATGGACATGATCAGCATTTCTTCTCTGTTAGCATTCATTTGTCCCAAATGCTAATTTGACTTATGCCTACAGAACACCACTTGACAGAATACAAAATATCCCTCCAGGTGTGCATGAGTGGGGAAAGAAAAACTAGTGCTTTTTTTTTTTTTTTTAAAAGCTAAAAGTCTGTTTTGTCTTTCCCTCATGCACCAAGGGTTAGGAATAGCAGATACTCTTTACTCTTCTACTATACACTGCCTTTTCCAATAACATCAAATTTTGTCATTTTTGCATCCAACCAGAAGCACCACTAACATTTCAAGTTTTACTGGGCCTGATACTAACAGAACTACCCAGCCCGCATAACAGAAGAGAGGCAAGACAGTAACAACACATTAATTTCTGAGAAGGATTGGAAAAAAGCCTGTGATACATCAAATGACATTTTCAAAGCTTTATTGCTTTCTGCATAGTCATGTCATGGATTACACTTCAGAAAAACTTAACTAGCAAGTGACGTGTGATTTTTTTAAAATATAATTAACAAATGACAGTAGTTTGGCAAGTACCTCCCATGTTTGCCAAGTGCTATTCTTTTCATCACAAGGTAATTCTCAAAACTAAGTCTCCAAATCTCTTTACCATGCGAGATCAAACCAGCAGTATAAGACTCCATCTCCACATTTCTATACTTTCATGTGCCAAGCTTCTTTTTATATAAAGAAAAAAAATTCTATAGGCCATACTGTCAGATATCTTATAAACTTATACAGTATAAATCTTCTACCCTCTGTCACATGCAACAGTACAGCAGGATGAAAATTAAAAAAAAAAACAAAAAAACCCACTAATTTCAAAGTACTTCCTGACTAGTGATCAAAGAACATTAAAAAAGGCAAGATGTTACAGGATTCAAAGAAGGAACTGAAAACATGCATGCAGGAGAGAGAAAGAGAAATGGACCACCTTTTTCATCCTTTCAGATATGTGCTTACCTTATAAAGAAACTACTCTAAACTTTTTTCTTCTATTTATAAATTTAATCAGAAGTACCTAATTTCAAACAGATCCCTTTTGTTCCCTTCCAAAAAATAACACCCAAAAGTAGAATAAAAATCACTTCTCAGCTCAACTGATCAAATTTCTTTTCCTAAAATTTACAAAATCATTGTCCAGCTTAAGAAAGAGAAAATTAAAGGCAGCATTTTGCTCAATAATCTCATTTTAGTTTTTCCACAACCATTCATAATATTCACCATACATATATTACTATTCTGTGCTAACACTAATCATTCTGTTATAGATAAGCAAACAAGTTACAATGTAGTAAACAAGGGTACAGCTTTGCAAAGTTTTAGCTACTCTGTGCTAACTGATCTTGTGCATTCCCTCCTTGTGCAATAAACGTAATACAGTTCACTTTCCTTATATAATCTGTAAGAACGCAATGTGGATAAGAGCAGATCCCTTACTAAGCAGCACACCAAATCTGGTCATTTGTTTCCTTCATGGCAACTTCCTCATATAGCCAGTATTCTGAACTACCTGTCAGGAAAAACAACTACTGTATCTTAATCTCAGATTATCCGATATTTTTCAGCTTCTCCTCTTAGCTTTCTTTCTCTCCTTGGCTTTCTATCCACTACAGGGCAACTGCACAAGCTAAGATTACAAACATACCGTTATCCGATATTAAGAGTATATTTTAATATTTTAATTTAGAACAAAAATCCATTTATCTAAACATCTAACGACTATGAATTTTGTGAGAATTAAAACAGAACACACATGCATAACAAACGGCTTTCCTTTCTTCTGTTATCCAGTTTCTCAAAGTCAGGTTACAGCACATTGAAGAGATTTATTTAATGAAACCCAGCAGTTCCCAGAGGCTATTCAAATAACATATCATCAGAAATGATAACAATATTCCCTGCACAGAATTCCTAACTAGAAGTAGTTACAGTACTTTCAGCCACATTTGAGGGAAGAAGTATAGTTAAAGTCATATTGTCAATGCCAGAACATTTTACTGAGACTCTGGGAAACTGATTAGATGTCCAGGATGAATGCTCTGGTTATAAAGAGACTTTAATCGAGGGCAAGCACCTCAACAATCCTACACTGATCTTTTTTGAAATAAATTCTTTAGAACACTAAAGGGTAAAAAGACTTTCAATCTGAGCCTGCAAGAGATTAAGTTCTACTAACTCATTTTGAAGCACACTGTAGGGGTGGGGACCAAAGCACTTTTGTGTTTTAATCATTTGGTCAAAGCATGAATAAGAATACACTTAGAACATTTCTAAAGTAGCAAAATCTTAAACAAGAGAGCTATCTGCCAGGGAGTCAAGAAAACAGAGAGTGGAAGATTACCGCTCAAAAAACGTCAACCAGTCTCACAAAAAGGAGCAAGGGGACAGTAGTTCAACACAGACTGTCAACCCATAAAGATTACCTGGACAAAACTTCTTGTGAACAACCACCAGAGCCATAATAACTGCAGAACTTCATGGTAAGCGGGAGGACGTTACATTCCTTTTTCAACGGGCACAGTAGAACAAAGACAGTCCAACCTCAGAACACAACGGTAGTACGTTGGGATACAGAAGCAGGAGAATGCTAAAAAAGCCCTCTCCCTCTAGCACCTCCAGCAATAACCACAAAGCAGAGATCAGTTGAGAACAGAAATGTTCAGAACCACTTTCATGTAAATGACCAAAAAAAAGATGGAACTGTCCAATCTCAGGAAAAGAAAGAGGAACAGCCGCAAAATGAGAACAATATACTTCAAGTGAGAAGGCTTCAGTAAACTTAAAATATTGATAGAAAAGATCCCACAAGGGACAATCTAGGAGAAAAAGGCTCAGAAGAATGATAATTCCTTCTAAAAAAATTAGGGGCATGACAAATGAAGAATATGAAATGCAAATGTAAATTAATTTGGTCAAAAAAATCACAAATACTTCAGTGACCTCAAACACACAAAATGAAGCAAAAGTTATCAAAAAAAAAGTCAGATCACCAGATGAAATACAACTAGCAAGGGCATAATGGTAGTAGTAAAAAAATATTCCATAATATACATAAATTATGGGGAAAAGCTGATCTGTAATTCTCTAAGGAAGAAAAGCTATTAACAGATGATACAAAGAAGTTCATAGTATGTAATGCTTCCTTCCATCACACTTCCTCTCCCCCATCTACGGTCAACTTCAGACAATTCAAACACATGCCTACAAAGGCATAAAGGCAGGTTAAAGCTAGTATTTTGATAAATGAAATACTGCCAAATCAGCAGAGCAGGTACTAAGAGAAATAGCTACACCCATGCTTGAAACCATGGAGGAGAAGTGAAGTTCCAAAAACAATGGAACGGGAGGAGGAGAACAGAGAAAGCCTGAGCACTGCAGACCAGCCATTTTCTCTCTGTAAGAGCTTGTAAGTGCACAGAAAATAAAACAATGAACTCTGAACTGCCTGAGAAGGGGGACAGAGAGGGTACATACTCTCTTCTATAGAAGCAAGTGAGCACATGAGAGAACTCAAGAATGCAGCAAGTCTCACAGAAGTCAGAGGGACCAAGACCACAGGGAACACACCTATAGTGCGAAGGGAAAAGAAATGCTCAGCAGAAACTCCTAACACCAAGAAGGGAAAGTTAAAGCAGGGACTGCAAGCAGTTCACCTCAGCCCAGAAATCAGACATAAAGGAAAGATTGGAAAGAATCAAATTGCATTTTGTACTAGCCTCAGTCTCAGAGCTTCTTGGCTTCCCTATTTGGGAGAGACCTTCATCCAAGTTCATTTTGTATTCTAAAAAAACAACCTTCATTTCAGTTGCTAGCAATGTTTGGCTCTCATATGTTCACTTTTTAAGGCTACTTCCATTCTGGAGCCACAGTGCTGACCCAAGGGTCCAGTCTCCAGAGTCAGAGGAGATCAAAACTGATGAAATCAGAATGAGATCGCTGCAGCAGCATTTTAAATGAGGGCACAGGACATCCAGCATGGCTGAGACAGACTGCTGCAGCACTACAGACAAGAAAAAGCATTCTAAACCACTGCTTTGGGAAACTTTTTTTTCAGGATAAGCCTCATCTAAGAGGTATCTGAAGAAGAACATTAAAACTAAATCTTTAGTTCCCAACTTTGTCTGAGAGGGCCTAACTGAAAAAGACACCAAAGTTACAGATGTAAGACTTGAGCATTCAGCATACAGTGATTGTAGATAGGAAATCAAGGAAGAAAATAAGAGGATGCAACTGGGGGAGAAAGGACAAGTTTAAAAATGGGGTTTACTCCCAAAACTTGAGGTAACAACCAAGTATTTGTGTGGCTGTATGTTTGGACTGGAGCTATGACAAAGTGACCAGTAGAAAAGTCTCTCAGAGCTTCCTCAGGTAGTAGGAAGAACAAAGGTTTATCCTCAGTCTCTGAAAGCAAGCAGAGACCAGGAAGATACAACAAATAGATGTCACCCTTGTCAAGGTTCTGGCAGAGGAAAAAGCAACACTAGTACTGATATTTAGTCATGAAGATGACATTTAAAGAAGGCACTTCCATTATATGATTTTTGGAATAACATTGGTATATGATTAAAATTTGTACAAAAAATGTGGAGGATGTGTAAACAATAAAGAAAAAGAAAGTCACAAATACATTATCTTCCAAAAATGTCTCTCATCTAATTTTAAGTATATTTTAGTAGGGATGAGGATTTTTCCTCTAGGAAAGGAAAAATTCTGCTTTTGTTTGCTTCTAAGTAACTGGGCATATTTAGAAATTTGCAGGAAATCTCTCACTATTTAAACCCAAACACCAAATCAAAGTATGTCAGCATCAGGCAACTTGGGTGGGGGAGTATCGGTTCCTAAGCATTCATGACTTCCACGAACAAAGCTCAGTAAATACAATCACACTAACTACAAAAAAAAAAAAAAAAAGCATTATAATTTTTAACGAATCGACAACTATCCACCTCTACCCAAAGCAAAGAGTTGTACAAATATGCTCTCCTTCAAAACTCACCATTTGATTTTATTTCTCGTACGTAGTTACTTGGAAACCACCCTGTTTTGCCATTTAGAGTTCCTTCCCACCAGCCTCCTTCTTCCACTCTTGTAACATGAATAATATCTCCTTTTGAAAAAGAAAGTTCATCTTCATTTGTCTGTTGAAAATTAAATTTTGCTCTCACCACCAACTGATGGTTGCTGTTATCTGTCATGTCCTAATAAGTGAGAATACAAACAACAAAAGGATAACTTTAGAGATTTAAACAATTATTCCATGACCAAAACAGAAGCATCCATAAAAATGGAAACAGCCTCTCCCCCCAACCAACACTCCCCATATATTATTTTTATTCTAAGCATTTGCAAGGCACAATTTTCCAATTCCAGTATTTCTGTTATTTACATCTATGGATTTATACCAATCCAGAGAGTATACTATCTTATTATGGCCCTTCAAATCAGAAGAGACCAGCAGAGTTAAAATTAGAATAATTTTTACTCTCCAAAAATCAAATACTATTTTCTATATATAGTATAAACTGAAACTGCCTTTGGCAACTACAAAGAAACAACAGCTTTATATTAGATAGTTTTTCTAAGACATTCTGGATGGGGTGGGGGGGAAGAGTTGGGTTTAAGTCAAAAACTTTAATGTTGGATACAAATAAAGAGTTTGCAGCTTAAAACTTTCTGTAATAGGTCATGTTGGAAGATTCCACGTTGGAACGTGCAAGTCAAAATGGCCTACCAATGGAAAAGGCCTGTATTCTTTTAGGAAACCTAAGAAACCATTATTATGCAATTTACTTTGAATAAGGACTCACAAACCACTTGCCACAAGATTAGTAAAGGTGCAAATTTGCAGCATGTCAGACTTGAAGCCGCCCATATCCCCATCATAGATGTGAAGGCAGATTATCTCTCTATTGTAACAACTGAATGTTGGTAGTTACTTTTTTAAAGTATTTCAAAATAATCATATTCAAAATTCGTATTTTGTTTTTGGACATCAATTTTGAAAGTTTGCATCACTCAAGCATGTTATAAGAGTCAGGACAAAGATTCACACTGGGGGAAAAAAAAAAAGTTAAAAATCTGGACAGCTTTAAATAACCCCAAAACAGTCCCATGCACTGGAATTGAGAGAATATGATTATTAAAAAATATGTCCAACGCTACCACAAATAAGGATCAATATCTGTATAACTAGGAAAAAGTGACTCAGTGAGAAAATGACCGTGTAAGTGAATCCTAGCCAGCTACCCATGTAGCAGAATTTCACTTGCACGTTTGCTATACAGCCCAGGTGATTAAAAGATGTACCCTGTAATGCCACTGGGATCATGTAACGTCAGCTTAATTTATATACACAGCAATTACAAAATTGTATCACATCTCATAATTTATCATACTACTTTTAGTAGCTGTGCAGCTGTAATGAAATGAGGGCAAAATGCAACTTTCACAATTTGCTCCAAGATACCGTGAGACAAACTGTTTAACAACTATATTGCAGTAGTTTCAAAGAAGTGTGTCTGCTTTAGTCCTCTACTCATACGTCATGTGCTTTCACTCATTATGACTGCTCAACAGGAGAATATGTTTGCATTAATAAACAGTAAAAAGCCACAAAATAAGCAACAACATTGCACAGCGATGTCAACTACAGCCCGTTTACTCTATCAGGGTGGCTCTCCAGCACAAGAAACCGAGTAACAAATTTGTTGAGAAGGGTTGCAAACTGAATGTCTTCAGCAGCAAAGCCAACCTAAGAATTTCCTGGTCTTGGCCACTAGCTCTCTTCCCCTCCACCTTACAATTCCCTGCCCCTTAGTTATGCCAGCGGTGCACAGATCATCGAAATAATGCAAGCACTTAAAACTCTGATCACTTCAGTGATCCAGCTAACAGCTAGTCCCACAAACAGTTGCATCAGCAAAGGCAAGTGGGTGGTGAACAGCCGAGTTGGAGCTGGAATGAGTAGCCTGGGGCAAGAACTTGCACTGGCCCTGCTACCAGAGAAAGCACATCAAGACACACCTAAGAAAGCTTAACCAGAGGGTTGCGTTAAAGTGCCACACACCAGCCATCACTGTTCAAAATAGTCGTCTTCATGCATGAAATAAGAAGTTTACAGCAGGGACCTGACCTGTCCTTTCAAATCTTTTAGCTGACAAAAGCACCTTTCAAGATGGCCAATTTCAATACAGTACTCCACCTTCATTTCATCTATACTGCCAAATAACTGCCCATACAACTCAGTTACCTGAAGGCTACCTGAAGAACGATTCACCCTTTAAAACAGAAAACAGGAATAACTACTAACACTGCCAACATTACAAGCATCACCTCCGCTGAGGTTTGAATACCCTTCCTTCATCATTCCTTAAACTCAGAGGCAGTACAGCCCATGGAGAAAATAAGATTTTGTCTTTTAAAAAAGCAACTTCATATCATGAAAACTAAAAAGAACACCAGAGGGACACAACACATGCATATGAGATAGAGTGGTAAGTGACAAGAAAAATAATCAGAAGTTCATAGAAATCTGCATATATTTTGGAAGAACATAAGAAAAACTGTGAAAACAGAACTTCATAGGCTTGAACTACAGAGGTGGGAGAGACACAGAGTAAACAGTTACTCTGCTACGCTATTGTTTACTTACAGATCTAGTTAAAAGAAAAAAAAATCATTCCTCAGCCTGTTTCAATTCTTCTAGAACTTACCAAACTCCGATACTGTCCCTGAAAGAGTTTTGAAGTTCTGCTGTGCAAAGACTGGGATCCAAGGGAATCAAAAGATTTTATCCGATGAGATGAGGGCCGTGCACATACAGAGTCACTTCCCAGCCCTATGTCTGGAGGAAAAAAAAAAAAAAAAAAAAAAAAAAAAAGGCGTCAAACACCAATTCAAGAGATTTGCACATAAATTTCTACATATATCTGTAAAACTCATGCACTTAAAGCAGATTCAAGGTATCAGTCGTTGCTCAGTAACTCAAGATAAAAAAGAGTAATAGAATGATCTGAACTCCTCGGACACTGACAGTTTCTTCCACACGCAGACAGGAAAATTATCTGAGCGTTTTAGGAAAAGGTGGGCTAGGATACTATTTCTCCATTCCTACCCACTACCAGTCTATTTAAAGGTAATTAACCAGCATCATTTTAACTAGTTGCCAAGAAATTCAAATGCATAAAACTCGCCTGAAGCAGTCAGCCACATCTGTTTCTTAATTCTCCCCCCCCTACACACACCATCTCCTTCTCAATTAAAACATTCTTTCCACTGTCTCCTTTTTCCTACATTCCTCTGGCTTATCCCTTTTTTTTTTTTTTTTTTTTTTTAACCAACTAAGCTATTTTTCCTTTTTTGGGGGGAAGGGAAGGGAGCAAGGAAGGGATAAAGGAAAAGAGAAGAAAGCCAGTTGCTTGAAAACACAAACCTCCCCAAGCTTCTCCCCTCTTTCAGTTCTCTCTCTTGTAAACACCGCATTCATCCAAAATGTTCACCAAAGGGAAGTGTCACATGTTGTCAGGGCAGGGTGCGGGCTGGGGGCTCCCTGGGGCTGGGCGCTGGGGGATCCCAGGACAGCAGGGCTGGCCCTCACGGCCAGGGCCCGTCCCACTGCCCCACAAGGGAGCAGAAAACTGGGGGCAGCCGGGGGGCCCCGGCACTGGGCACCGCCGCAGGGACGGGAACAGGTCGAGGCCAGGCGGTCACCCGCAGGTCGGGCTTGGGATCAGGCCCCAAGCCCTGGCAGCCAAACCCCTGGGAGGGGGAATGCTCCAGGGCCCCTGCAGAAGCGACATGTTACAGTGCACAAACATTGCTCCTTTGCCCAAGAGTAAAACAAGTCATTCCTTTTCCTTCTGCTTTCCCCATGCAAGGAAATCCTTCAGTAAGCATCTGAGCTCCCAGGAGTCCCCAAAGCAATGTAATGTTTTCTGTCCCAAGCTTGGATGTTTTCACTAGACTGCGCAAGTCTCCCAACTGCTTCCTGCTTCTTACGCCTCTGTGTATTCTCCTTCCTAGCAGCTTGCTACGCCTCCAACACTTGACCTATATTAGCGGTTCACAGACACAACTACATTCTCCTACTTAGTTGCTTTCAGGCTACGGCAAGCAATGATTACGCAGTCCTCATTATTTTTGATCAAAGGGAAATGACACATGCAGATTTAGTTCCACAAAGAGACTGATGAACAGAATATATCTGCTGTTCCATGTCAAAAAAAAATCTGAAAGGAGAACTCAATTCATCTGAGCTAGAAAATATTCCAACTTCAGCACAGTGTCTAATGGCAGCTGAGATGCAGGAGGAGGAAAAGCATTCAAGATGGACAAAGAGCACAGAAGAAAAATGCTGATAAAGGAGGCTCTCATTCCCCCTCAACCACTCCAGACTATCTTGCTAATGTGTATCTTTTTGAGTCATTGTTATCCTTCAAAAATCATTCTCCTTCAAAAAGTTTTAGAATACAGACTCCCCAGTCAAATATCAGAACTATTCATATTAAGTTACATATTTTGTATGGATAATGTCATTACACATCGAAGTTACAGAAAAACTCACTCTTTGTGAACTTGCTTTCTAAAAAGCATTTAAAGAAGCATCCTACTGTGTTAATATAAATGCTGCAGATTATAACTCATTACAGAAAGCATACACTACTTCGTCTTCACAAACTGCTGGAAGAACAGGACTAGATCATGGACTTCATTTGCAGATCATAACTTTATGGCCAACGCTAATGCTGCCAAAAATTTAAAGTGCCCATCAAAGAACCATCAGAAACTAACAGGACTTAAGAATTAGCAGTAACCTGAAACATCTCCATGCTGAGTTTGTTACTACAAAGGAGATGTTTTTTATTTGCAGTCAAGTGGAAGAACAGACACACCACCAAATCCAGTGTTTAGACCCAGTTCATCTAGGGATAGGACCAGTTTTATTCATTACAGTATGTTCCAACTTCCAAAACACTCTACATAAAAATTCTGTTTAAGTGTGTCCTGATTCCTGAAATTCTCTATTTTACAAAAGCAGAATTAATACACCAACACAGGAGAACCTCTTGGATTTTGAATTAGAAACTGAACATGGCTTAGAGCTGAAAGGACGCAGAGACTATTCCAAACAACGACACACAAACTGCAAGTATTTTTACTAATAATATCTGAATACTTCCAAATTAATTTTAAGTTTTGATAGTCTTAAAAGGCTTGCAGTCCCCATTTATCCACTAAAATTTCAAATACAAAATAAACATGTTAGTGGGATTATTTCCAGGAAAAAAATAAAATAAAATCAGCTCTGCTGTAAAAAATTCAGAAATCTTGACTGACTATGGAATGTGCATGTTTGATAAATATTAATATGGTAGTTTTCACAGAAGCTTCACACTTCCATCCACCCAAAGATTCCCATGGTTTATAACACCCATTCTTCTTCACAGTTACCTCAACTGCTCTATACCAGTTCCTCTCCCCTTTTCTGCCTACAACCAACTACAGGTACCTTGTCCCTATCCCATCTGAAGTTAAAGAACCTGGTGGAGTGTATATACATAGAAGCCTTCTGTCAGCTCTGTGCTCATTACTCATACTCCTTCAGTTGCAGAAAGATCCATCTCAGAAGGTCTGTGTATGCTTGAAATTCTTGCAGACCCAGATGGAGATCTGAAAGCCATCTTTCAACACTGGACAGGGAGATATAGCCTAAAATGCCTTCTACACAGTCACCCAATTAAAGAAAATTGTTTGGAAGAAGAGTTAGTCAGGAAGATTTATGCAGCTCTGCTTGCTACTAGGAATGAGGCAGCAACACAGTTTGCATGTGGTTTTGATTTTTGGTTCCCCCCTCTCCCCCATCAAAGTAATAAAGCAGGGTCCTTTCTAATGCCAGCTGCAATTGTGGCTTTTTGATGTGGATATTTGTCTATTGATATCTGGACCAAACACAGCCACACTTTCCCTGCCCCTTGCTCCTGCCCCCCTCCGAGACATCTATGGTCAGTGTACAGTAGCAACTTTAAAGATGTACTGAAATGGTCTACATTTACACTTGCAGCTAAGATGAAAGGCAACATCGTTAACTGGTGTAAGTAGCTTCAAAGAAGTAGTCAGTGGAATTTCTCCATGTCAATTCATTAGAACCAAGAATTTGGTCATAAAACTCCCTCCTAAGGGACATTTTCTGATACAAGAAAAAACACAATAAATTCCCTATCATAATGCACCAGAGTACTATGAAAATGACAAGATATTCCCAACACTACTATTAAACCAAACAACACTGATTCACCACTGACTTTTCTTTATATCAACTTCGCTGTCCTCCCCACATTAAAGCTGACAATCATGGTTCATTTTTAAACAATCTTCACTCTCTCCAGCCTCT
Organism: Apteryx rowi; assembly: GCF_003343035.1. Taxonomy (NCBI): domain Eukaryota; kingdom Metazoa; phylum Chordata; class Aves; order Apterygiformes; family Apterygidae; genus Apteryx; species Apteryx rowi. The sequence continues at coordinate 589,176 of NW_020449052.1, read as the reverse complement.
AACCTGATGAACAATAGAGGAACTTGCTGCCGATAATGGAAAATCCCAGCACAGAGAAGCAAGAAGATGAAAAGGGCCTCCAAGATTAACATTTCTTTACTGTCCTTGGACCAGTTGCAGTTGCTTAGCACGGCCTCATCCTACAACAGAGCACTGCCACCTATCACTTGTGAGCTGTCTCTACAGCTATCTCTCCTAAGAAACACAAGGCAGATACTACATCTTGTAGCTGCTACCAAAATGAATGGTGCACGGCTTAAGGGACCAGAGATGCTCGCCACTCCTGTGCTACTGTCAATAAAGACAGTGCTTTCTTAAGGACAAAAACGAAGAACAAGGCAAAAGTCTTTGTTGGCAATAATGTTCAGTTATGGGAGTGAAGGAGAGAGGAGCAAAAGTCTTTTTTCAGTAGTTAGTACAAAGTGGAGGGGGGGGAGGGGGGAGAAAAAAAGACCAATAGGTCCTTCTAAGAACACTTGCCACCTAAAAGGCTCTGTCTTTTGCTTCACTGCAAAAAATCCTCTGCAGAAGAAGAGACTAAAGAATCCTGAGAGGCCACTGTCAAAGTCTTAAAACAGCAAGCACAGAATTAACTGCAACAAGAAACTCTTCTAAAAGGCTGCTGATGTTCATTTTACCATGGACATAGCAACAGATATAAGTATGTATTAATGTGTGCTGAGCATAAGGTAAGAGAGCATCAAAACAGCAGATTCTACTTACCTGCAGTCACCTTATTTAAAGCAACTAGAGAGCTGAGAACCTTGCTGAAATTCTGTCCCTGATAAAGATCATTTGCATCGAAAGTCTAAAACAAAAAAAACAAAAAAACATACATTAAACACATAAAACCCCTCAAACTAAGCATTTCTACCATCACTATCATGCAAACCACGATTGTAGAAGCTACTTCCTGATCTAGGTGACCATCCTTTCAGAAACTATTATGGACCACTAAAAATGTGGGTGTTTGTCTTTTTTTTTTTTTTATCATTTTAAAACAGAAGGAGAATACAGAAGCAGCTGCATGTGAGAAAAACTGAAGAACACAGAAGCTAAAAATACCAAGTGCCAATTAAACTACAGGAAATTGCTCTCTTCTGATAATTACATTTTATTCAACTTTCCTCATAGATTTTTTGGCCAAAAACTTACTGGGTACCATTGAAAGTACTACATTACTCTTAGCATACTCTCCTTTTTCTGTAGTAGCTCACAGGCACTATACCTAATCATTCATAAAATACATTTTTTAAGAAGTACTACATTAATGTACATGCTATCTGTAATTCTACAAGGCACAGAGGAAAGTAGTGTTCCTTAACATTAATGAATTTTACAGAGAGTAAAGTTACTGGATAGGTTAAACGGAGAATGAGGTTTGGGAAGTAGTGGGGGGGGGATAGCTGGAGGTTATTTTATGTTTTTATTATTTTTAAATCATGGTAAAAAGATCCAAACTTCAAACTATCTTGCACAAAATATACTAGTAACTTTGATGAGCTGGGTGATGACATTAAACATCTGGATATTCAGGCAAAAAAGTGACCCATAATATTTGCCTGAGGTAATGGAAACACTCATCCAAAAACTCATGAAAATAGCTCTTGCAGTAGATCCTATATAGGTTGAAAGGAGTCATAGTATTCCCTTGTGCAAGATTAGAAAGAGGACGATAAAGACCGAGCTATTACGCTTGTTCTAACTGATTTAAGAAACAGAAAGAGATTCCGTTTCATGCAGTATAGTAGCTTTTATCTACAAAGTCAACAAGAACCTGTTTATTTTCCTGATAACAGACCCATCCCACAGGCATTATCAGAAATGTCCTGTCCCCCCAGAAAACAGCATTCAGAGGCAGGAGAGGAAGAAGAGAGAAAGGGACAAAGGAAGACGGGAAAAGGAAAAGGGAGCTTGGCTGAAACCAACAGAAATGCCAATTATTATCATAAAACTTATCTAAAGTAACCACACAACAGACTAACAAACTGGTTGTGACTTGTTATGTGATCTGCTAACAAAGGCAGAACAGATTCGGGAAACATTTAACGAGTCACATATTACTCACTAGTCAGAAAAATAAAATCTCTTGCATTCACAGTATTTGAGGCACTTACGTATGTTAACGCTCGGATTTTGAACCTACATTTTTTCCTCAGCCTGTGAGCCACAGCTCATCTTTGGTCCTACTGAACAGCAATTCTAACCTGGCTGCACCAGTTCCTGGCACCTCTCAAGCTCGGACAGTATACACAAGGTTCACAACAGCAATGCTGCTAGCTACCAACAGAATCAAGCCGTCAGTGGTAAATACTAATGTACTCCAAGCAGTTATCACTTGCATAAATTAAGTCAAAGAATTATTATTTAACTAAGTATCACTGGGCTAAAGATAATTTAAAGACTGTTCATATTTATTTAAAGCTTTAAGGAGTAAGTAGAGGAATGAGGGAGTCTCATAGACACAAATTCTGTAGGTTTTTTTTCCTGAAATATGAGAAAGTATTGAAATGTTCCATACACAAAGAAGAAAATAAGCCAATAAATTATCTGATTTTATACGAAGAGAACAGAGATGCATTAAAGTTATATTAATGGCATAATTTTTGATAAATAGACATGAGAAAAGACACTGCTGAGAAGAGACACTGATAAAGTGACAGCAAAGTACATAAACTTGGCTTGAAAGGAAAAATGGCAATCAGCTTAACCACTCCTCATATTGGAAAAAAATTTAAGCTGTTATGGAACAAAAAAGGACCAAGAGTTTAAAATTTTCATCATTAGCTATATACTTACTGTGCTGGTTTTTAGACAAGCAAATTAAAAATATGAACAGAGTCATGAAACAATGGCCCTGATCCTAATAAAAGAAATACAAGAGAGACAGGCGCGTGTTCAGTGCTACTCGGTATCAGTGAAGGCAGACACCAGAACTGGATCAGAACAGTATTAATGGGGGGAGAGAGGGAAATTTTAAAAGGGAACGTTCAAGAAAAAAGATTACAAGCTATAGCTTGGACTTGCTTAAAAAAAAAAAAAAAAAACCTAAAAAACTAAATATATTTTAAGCTCACCTTCATTCTGAATTCTGATACAGCTAAAAGGTCTCCAGCAAAGTCGGACTAACTCATGCAAAATAGGATGTGAGAAAGCCTTGTTTCCTGTTATGCTGAGACTATAAGGGATATCAAGAACAATTTAATTGGATCATCCCAACATATACAATGCCATAAAAAACCCTGTATCCAGGAAACACACCTAGTATGTTACTTCACAGGAAGTAACACAATGAGAGGATAAGAGAAACGCTTGCTTCCTTGCAATTTTATATAAAGCAATTTTGCCAGGAAGCCACCCTTAGCGACTGTCACAGCCATTCTATTTATCCACAGTATTTGATAAGTGGGCAGAGGGGAGGAAATGACTCCTTTCAGAGGAATTTTACACTAAATAAATAAATGTTTAAGAATAAACTAACCTAGAGAGATAAAAAGTGATGAAACCTGTCATCTTTGTGGTCTGCAGCAGACAAAAGCCCGTCTCTTCAAAACTCTTGTTAGGAGACTGAAGCATATAAAGCTTCTAGTGCAGCTAAAAAGTTTAGGTTCTCTAAAGTTCTGAAGCTAATTCATTATTTGCACATCAAAACTGAGCTGAACTACTTGAATATGCACACTTTGTTTCAATAAAAAAAGAAAATCTTCTTCTCCATTAGTGTAGGTTTCCTAATTTCACAGAGATATCCAGAAAGTATCTCTGACATGCATAAAAATCATCTCAGGATGTTTTAAGAGCTTAAATGGAGCTGCTAGAAAAAGCAGTTCTCTCCAGCCTTTCAGTAGAAGTCAGACTTGCCTGTGCACTACCATGCTATTTCTGGTTTTTACATGCAGATCTGCTCCAAGAAGTTATACTTTAAAACATCATTTCTGCATGGAAGAGAGGCAGAGAGGCAGTCATTTAGTACCTTCCGTATTCAATGTTAATGGATCGCATGCACAAACACACTGAATCCGTAACTGCCAGAATCAAAGCTGAATTTAGAGATCCAAAGTTATGCAAAGTTATTTTCATATTGCACACTAGTACCAAATAGAACGGTCTGCAGGCTAACTTAGCTTCTGTAATACTAACATGGCCCATTTTTTAAATCATGTCAGAAGCATTCAAAGTTGCCTGCGCTTACAACAGTTCTAAGACCTAGAAATGCAAACACTTTAAAAGATACTAGCTTGAAAATATTGCGACTTGTCTTTTAAGCAGTATATGACAGGCATATATAGATGCTAAACAAATCTTCATAGCAAAATACTTCCAACATACCCTTACTTTCCATGCAAACAACATTCTGAAGTCTACAAAGATTCCACCTATGATGAACCTTGTTCATCTAATGAGTATCTTCCTCCAAGACAGTCAGATAAACCACTGGTCAGGATACAAGTACAAAACTGACATAAATCACATCAGATGAGGACCCAGACAAGCCAAATCTTTTGAACAAACTATTTAAATAGAATACATAAATATCGCTCCTTTGTTTTTAAATTCCACAGAACTGACCACGTACAGATATGCATTATATAAGCATTAACATAAAGCACATCTTTTAAATAGAGAAAGAACAGAACCATATTAGGAGCCTTGCACCAGGAACACTTTGCAATTTATAAATAGTTATAGCAGGGAATCAATAAACTTCAGGCTAAGCAGCCTGACGCATTTACTCAACTATTACTGGCCTGTTTTCCTGCTCTTTAAATCAGTCTCCTGTTCCTCTGTTCTCCGCCTTCTTTCAACATCTTGCACATCATTATCACAGACAGACACTATATTCTAGAAGCAGGCCAGACCAAACTGCCTAATATAGAGGGGTCTTCCATTATCTATAAACCTGGGCATATCCCCAAGAGCACACTGTCCCATCTGGTCACAGCACCGCAACTGCACAGATCTGCGGATTCCCCGTCACAACTCGCAGATCTCCAACCTCCCTCCCCACCGCCCAGGCACCTACCCTCAAGTGATGAGTCCGTTTCCCTATAACCACACCTGTACTTTTTTCGCCCCTAGCATCTCAACTGGCTGCAGACTTTATCGGTAATAAATAGATGATCTCTTCCAGGTCACTGATGAAATGTTAAATCACATGGTCAAGTACCAATGGCAGCAAATACCCTACAGAAAGATGTACACTGGATGGCAATTCCTCATTTATTATTGCATTAAAGCCTATTAATTAGCCAAATTTTTAATACATTTCATATGAGTCATATTGATTTTTCCATCACTGATGTATCTTAAACAGCAAACTAAATGCCTTAGAGATCCATTTCATCCACATAATGGTTGTCAAATACCAAATCCATATTCATTTTAAAGTAAAGCTGACTTCTACATACAACTCTTAAAATGCCAGCACATTAAGGATGGCCATGGCAATACATTCAAAGTCATTTTAAGTCATCTGAACTGCTAACAGCTGATGGAGACTCCTATTCAAAAGGTGTTTATTTTCTGAAACAAAAATATTAAGGAAATAAAGCTAACACAGCAATATTCATCTCTCTCATCCCTGCAAAGGTTAGTCCCTACTGAAACTGCAAAAATGTTAACTGAGGGATTAGTGAAAGGAAAAGGAAAGTAGCAAATCAGGTCAAGAATATACAAGGTGAGAGCCAACTAAGATAACCAAGAAGCCTGTAGCAAGCATTCATTTGTTCAGCCTACCCAGATTCAAGACCTCAGATGTTCTTATAATATTTTATTCTCCCCTTCTAGCCCATGAAATCAGAAGCCAATTAGGGAGGAAGGAAATTTTTAAATTAGCTTGTTTCTCCTGATAAGACAAGGTTTATAACTGGAAACAGGAAAAACTGGGAGGTGTTTCAGACAAGCTTCCAGATGCATAAACTTTTCTTCAAATGTTACATCTTCCACCAGTTTTATCTTGCACATATCCTTAAGCCATGACAGCCTCGGTGAAACTAACAGTCACAGTAAAAAACTTCACACACTGGTTATGAGCAAAACAGAAAGGCTTCTTTTTAATAAATACTTTCTTTTTACTCAACTAGTGCCTTGAATATACACGTGCACAGTATTCTCAGAGGATATTAATGTCTTAAGCATTTCACTGCTTTCCTTAAAACAGTGCAGTGTAAACTGCAGCAGCTCAGGAGCTGACTTATGAGCAGCCCAGACATCTGTGCAGCACAGATAGGGCTGGCAGCACCAACCTCGCCAGCCATCCCAAACTAAGCTGCAACCCCTGGGCTGTACCAAATACGCAAGACGCTTTCCAGCTCTGCTTGGTGGCCTAGGGCCCCTTGTACAAAAGATTAAAAGAACATTGGCTGGCTCACCCAAAGGAAATAAAAGGAGATTAACAGGGTCTCTCTGCCTCACCTGCAGAATTTGGCAAAAAACAGCGTGACCATATAATGTGTCATTCCACCTGCTCCTACTGGACATACTGCAGTGTTTTTGGCCAGGGGAGCACGAAGAAACAAGCGGTAGAAAAAACACCTCCCAGATAGAAATTGGGGACCTTCTTTAAAAACATTAAGAGCCTCCAACACCTACTTCCTTTCCAGCCCCCCAGTGCATTTCTACCCCTTGACCAGACAGCAAGGTGAAGCCAAGATGCCATTCATGTTCCATCTTCCTGTGATTACCTTCAAAAGGCCTAGGCTAGGAAAAAGATTACATAGATAAGGCCACAGAGGAAGCATAATTTTTTTTGTTTATTCTAACCTTAGGTCAGCTGTAAGTGGAGCTTAGTCTCATTCAGCTATTATGTAACAGCTGTTCCTTGAGTAGCAAGTAATCATCTGAAAGCTGCGGCTGTAGGAGGAAAGATAAGAAAAGCAGGGAACTATGACAACTGAGAGAGGAAGGAGGGGGAGGGGGGAGAAGAAAAGACGATTACAAGCATTCTGAAACTCTGTATGAGGCATACTGTTTCCCAAATCTAGCAACGCACAGCACAAGGGAAAGCTTAAAAAAAAAAAAAAAGTCATGTTTCAAAAGTTTAGAGTAAGACAAGGGGAAATGTTTGAAAATAACTAAGAGAATAGATGTGCAGTGCAGGATTTCTGTGTGGTTTGGTAACAGTTCACAAGAGAAATTAAAACTCTGAATGGTAAGGAATACATAAAACTTCAGATGAGATCTCAAATAAATTTTACTGCTCAGATGTAAACCTACTCCTCAGTAGTAAAACATGTAATTGTACTAAGACGCCACACCACCTAAAAGCTTTAGTTCCTATAATTAGTAATATCTTTAAGACTTAACACGTTATCTACAAAAGCAGGCGTTACCAGCAGAAAAGCTATACAGGGAAGTTTGTAATTAGTGCGTGTATGTATATCTAAATATGCATTTACAAAAAAGATCTGAAAATAACAGAAGTTAAAAAATTTGTTTTAAAATCCCTGAAGATTTGCTAGGGCTTTCCCAGCTCCAATATTTTTTTCTCAAAACCAGCTGCATCAAAGCACTGACAATTCTGCAGAGCATTCATTTCAAATACTACATAACATTTTACCTAAGCCATTGTTGTAAAGGCAACATTTAAACTTAACATCAGCAAAACTGCACATACACAACTTATTCTTCATGAACCTCAGCAAGGATGTTTCTGGCAAACAATCTGCACAAAGAAATACTAGCTTCCTTTTGGAGATGGGCTGTACAACTTCTGAAGCTTTCTCGATCTGTCTCTTGCTAGAATGCTGCACAGGGAGAAGTTAGCATCCGCAATGAATTCTCAGAGGACTCCTTTAGTATGAATGTTACAAAATTTTGTATTTTAAACTAGGAACTTTTACAAGCAGGAAAAGAAGATGTAATTTAAAAATAGATATGGAAAGGTTAGCACCATCTGCATTTGTACTTTCCTGCAAGAAAACATCAGGCTGTTCCAAATTTCTATCTGCACAGCAAACTAAGAACTACATGTATCACAGCTCCATCCCAAATCACTACCAAAGTGCTTTGGAAGTTTTGAACCTTATAGATAATACCACATAGTGATAATTGCAGCTGCCATTGATAAAGAGATAATTAGTGAAATATAGTATTCATAAATGATTAGGTACTAAGGCTTAAGGAAGCTTGCTCTCTTGGAATTACAGGCAAAATAAAAGTTGTTAGAATGAAACTACTATGGATAAAATCTGATCAGGACACCCAAGCTCAGCTCTTGCTGACAAAACAACTTACACCTCTTTACTTAGCTGAAACAAAGTAATTCCATAAGCATCCTTAATGACAATAAAGGTAGATATCTCAACAGGAAAACTCAGCCATAGACATATGCGGGAAACAGCCCAGTAAAGCTCACCTCTCTTTCTGCTACATACAAAAAAGAACTAGGTAAACTACTTTTCTAAATCAGGTAACACAGATGGGAAAATCCAGTCCAAAAATACTTTGGGAATTCTGTATGTAAATGGTTATAAAAAACACCCTACAGAGTACACACTTGGAAACACAACATGCTCTGCTACAGAGTTATGTCATTGGTTGCCTGTCAGGTCATCAGTCAGACCCTCCTCCTGCAGCACTCTAGTAAGCACTCACTGATAAAGATAAACCCAATCCTTAGCTTGTAAGATCCAAATAAGATAAATATTCATATCAAAAGTTCTTTAATACTAATTCAGTGTCTGGGGTGGGTTGTTTTTTGTTTTTTAACCAACCAGTTTCCTCTGGAAAGGTAAGTCATAAAATTAATTACAGAGATGCTACTGAGTTTATAGGCTGATAAAATAATAGTTACTGCTGATCTTTATTCATAAAGGCTTCAGGGAAAGGGAAAGGACAGATAACTCTGCATTCCCTACACTTGAGTAAACACATTAAAAAAAAAAAAACACTAAATAAAGAACAAAGATCAGTACTGGGCACAAGGGGCAACTAATGATGTTCTCTTGGAACATGTCAAGACAGCAAGCTTGCCAGAATTCTCCAGGTGTAGTAAACTAATTTTTGGCTAAAAGGTACATAAATCATGACAGATTGCTATCACATCTGACAAATAAGTACATGGTTAAATAGTTGCATGCTCTTGGGAAAACCACAAGAGAAAAAATGTGCAAAGGCAAACAGTTCCGACTGATCTATAAGTAGCTTTACTTTCTGAAAATGACAGCTATGAAGTCTACTTTATCCTTCTCCCAGTGGTCCAGGTCCTAGGAACGAAAGAACCAAAGATGTCTGAATAAGTTCAGAAGTAGCATAAAAATTGTAGGAAAAAAAACTATCATTGACTGAAGTACAGATTCCTTTACATCCCAAAGTGAAGGGTCTGCATCTGTGATGGCCGTCTGCTTAGATGAAGGCCTGCTGTACACAGTAACAATATATTCTGATGACCAAGACCAGATGCTCAGTTAACTAAGGTTATATGATTTTTCTAAACTTGCTAATGGATTCTACTGGGTCTTTTATTATCCATAAAGCTAGTCCTGTACCAGAACAGTGCTCCAGAAGTCAAAGCAGAAGTCTCTGCGCTCACAGAACTGCTTCACGAGAAACCAACAAGCTTCTCAAGAGCATAACAAAGTACATATTTTTTTAACCTGAGAATGATCCTTTCATCTGACCATGTAATGGAAAAAAGCATATATATATATTTCTGCAGTCTTTATCAGCATAGATTTTACAGTAAACATAAATTGCAATGTGTCAATAATTTTTTGCTAAATAAAGGCTCTGGCTTTCATAGTGTTTCTTTTAGACACCACAAATGACAAATTTAAGCACTAAGGGATGCAAGTGGGCTAGAAGCCAAAATTGTAACTGGGATTGGAGACTGTGCCACAGTTAAAAAAAAGGTCATGCCCAAATTTCAAAACAAAAACAAAGCCAACAACACCCACAACTTCTAACAGGAGATGTTCTCAAAAGCATCAGGCAGCACAAAGGGAAGGCAGCTTCTAGTTGTTGCTTTTTCTGAGAAGAATGCTAACATCTGCTCAAGAACTGAGCTTTTGATTCAGATAGTACTAGTTATGCTTATGAAACCAATTTTTTCTTGCATGAGTAGCTTATTAAAGATTAACATAGCAGAAGACATTTGAGATTTTAGGCCTTGGTATGAGATAATAACTGGTAATTAGTTTCTAAGTAATTTGTAATTACAAAAAAAATGAAACAGGAGCTTTTAGTCTTCTAAATTTATGGGATGCTTATAACAAAAACATCTGGTGGTGTTTACAAGACTGCGATCCCTGGCAGATGTGAATGAATGCCATCACAGGAGTGGCTGTGCTTTCATTTTTTTCCTTAAATCACAGTAGCAGATCATACTTTTGGGAAGCTATTCCTTCATACCATGGCTTCTGCTAAATCAGACCCCTCTTGGGCACCTGTCTGTCCACCCATCACATTTAACATCACCAAGGAGCAGTAGCACGGAAGAAAGTTCTTTGTAATTCTCTGTAACAGGAGTTACGGTTGAGAGGATGTCTAATGTCTATTATACCCTGATGTACTAGGTGAATTTCATGGGCAGAGATGCATCTTCCTCTTTGTGATTTACAGATAATGTCATAACTAAAAGCCAAGTCATTGCAAAGAAATTTGTAAACTGTTTCTGTCTTAAAATATAAACAAGTAAATGAATCCAGAGTATTTAGCAACCCATACATTATGACCACATGTTTTTACAAAAATACATGCCAGGAAAAAATTGTGAATATATGAAAATACATGTCAGGAAAAACAAGTTGGAAACCAGCTTTCAAAAGAGAACAAGGCAAAAAATGGCTCTGAACTTTCAAACACTGGACCAGCAATTCCTGCTAACTGAAAATATCAAGAATGAAAATGAAGACTGACCTCAAGCAAATCACACTCAATCATAACAGAAATCAAAATGACTAGACACCAGCAATTACAGTCACTTAAGATTACAGAACGGGACTACCCCGTCGGCCTGAGGAACGGAGAGAACTCGTCTTGCCAACTGCATTTGCCAAGCTTGTCTTGAATATGAGTATTCAAGCATCCAGTTGCTCTATCTCTGCACAGCTCTACAAACTGCTCTTTGCCAGTGGCTGAACTCAGTAATGATGCACAGAAATTTTAAAAGGGCCAGAATAAACCAAGTACTGGATACAAGGGAGTCAACATATTTAGGGAACTTGCAACTAGATTTCAAACATTAGGAAGTGAGAATCCCCATTTCAGAGTACTTCGATTTATTTTCTGAAATAAAGTACTACACATCAGCTAAACTGCGAACCTCTCCAAACTCTTACCTAAAAACACAGCAATGAGCATTTGCCATAATTGATTTCATCCTTCTTCAGTCTAGATATGTGTTCTGTCAACATTTCAGAATTAATTTCTGAAGTATCAATTTAGTTTAAAAAGCTATGCTGTATGAAGCAAGGAGAAGAGGACAGAGAAAAACGAAGTTAAAAAAAATACATGCTGATATTACATCCTTAAATATTTGGAAAAAAAGCAGGAAAACTAATTTCTTTGGGACCAAAATAGGCAGAGTATTACCTGTTTTACCTGTAACTCAGTTCTCCGCTTATAAAATAGAGATAATAGAAGCTAAGTTTCAGTTTAAGTCACAACCATCAAAGTACCACAGACACATAGTAAGGCTTCTGAGACAGAAATTTTTTTAAACAGCAGTGTTCAGAAAAACAGACATATACAAAGTGTGTGCGTGGGGGGGGGGGGGAGTAATCTTACTGCAAAGACATTGTACTATGTATCAGTTATCATCTGCCCTCTTAAAATAGCCTCCTGCTGGCTGTTCTACTGCGGTATCACGTGCTCTGACCACAACTTAAACGCTATCACATGCTCACGTTTGATCTGGAACAAATGGATACAGATCAGATGATGCATCCCTCCAGTATCAGTGGAGAAGAAATACCAGACAAAGCAGGAGCCACATACAAACAGTCCCACTGACAGTCCCTCAAACACACACTGGGCTTGGCCACTGCTTACCAGCATGCTAAAGAGACTCACATTTTGGTGCACATATGTGTGCTTTTTTTTCTTTTTTTTAATAGATATATGAACTACGGAAACAGGAAAACGCTTGTACAATTAAGTATAAGCAGGAAGGCTGTGAAGGGGAACTGGCATTTTCAGATTTCTGGAATGGGTCAGAATTTGACTAGGCATGATCAGAACGCACAAGCCTGGAAAAAAATCGGGGGGGGGGGGGATAAAGATAGCTTCAAATTCAAGAAGAACAATACAAAACCAGAATGAGTGTTACGCCCTTCTGCTAAAAGGGTGTTTATCAGAGATCTTAATTGCTTCCTGAACATACTGTTAAAAGTGCCAAAAACTAACCAAGAATAACAGCTTAGTGAATTCCTATATAGCCTGCTGAAGCTTTCGTTTAGAACCACCAGCTGGAAACAAGTAACCCCAGAATAATTAGAAGAAGTGAACAAGCACCCAAAACTGAGAACTCAAGTTTCAATTAACTCAGAGTGAATTTGCTTCTATTTACTTTCATTTTAAAACCACTGAAGAGTTGAAAACTGCATGTACACTCTCTGAGCTACAGCTACTCCAAAGGGGACCCTTTCTATCCGTAGCTTGCAATTTTGATTTTAGCAAGTACAAATACTGTTAAAAAGGGGCCGAGGGGCTAGATCTCTCCCTGTCCTCCAGAATAACGTGAACCAGGATCATCCACCATTTATAAAACACATTTGAAAGAGTTTTTGAAAGCACAAGCACAGGACTGGATTCAGGAGCAGGGACAGCTGTGACAAGTCTCACCACCATCTGCTCTGCCTCGCAAAGAAACCGCTCCTGTCGCAGGGCTGGTTTAGCCTCCTGAGCAGCAGCTGAACAGCTACAGAGCCCCTGCACCTTAAGGCAAGGAACCCTGAAAACTGAAGCGGATTTAATACAGCAGCCTGTAACTTGAGGCCATCCAGCAGCTGCCAAGCAAGCAGCTGAGTCACCCCTAAAAAGGGTGAGGCAGGCACCTAGGGGCAAGAAATGCGACAAACATCCAGGTAAACCATTCCTGCTCAGGGCTTACAAGCCCACAACCAGGACAAGGTTTCACGATAAATCTAAACTAATGTAACAATCCAGGCGAGGAACCTCCCTTATCTGCTTCTCCTAGCCAAGTGCTCTCACATCCCCTAACATTCACGTAACTCTGGGGTTCATTTAACCTGCACAGCAATCCAGTTATATCAGCTAAACTGGCAGAAAATGTATCCAGCAAGAAGTAGAACATTTGCTGCAAGTTTAGTGAGCTAAACCAGCTCAATATAGGATCAGGCTGTCACCAGAGCCAATGCAGGGGAGTGAGACATCTCATCTGTCAAGGCAAGAAGTTTAATTTTGGGTGCGGGGAAATGTCATAGCAGTTCAGATATTTTCCAATAGCGAAAAATTTAGCTAAAATCCACATATGCACACCCTCAAAAACAGTAATCCAACATGATGCTGATGTTTGGTAATAAATTTTTCTAAGAAATTCACACTCATGGTTTATTGGAATAACAGAAAAAAATCCAATATTAACAGATGACAGTTTCTGGTAGATTACAAACACCTCCAAAAATGAAATCTGCACCAATTCTGCTTGTTCACAGTACTGCCGGGGATACAGGCCGAGAGAAGTAAGGATAACTTTCCCAAGAAACTGGCTATTTCAAGAATTTCATAGTTCTGATTTATCAGCTGACAGGTGATATAATGAAAAATTAGCACAAAATGTGATACTGGTATCAACTTTCATATTTTTGAAGTGTTCAAAGTGGGAGCAGCATCAATTTTTTCCTAAGAAGTAAAATGGAGCAAAGAATTTATGACATAGAATCATTTTCAGCAATTGCAAAATATTTTATATGAGGACAGTCTATCTTACAAAGCAAAAAAATCCCACTGATGAAAGCTTCCTTGCCTTGAAAATCAAGGTAGAAATCATACCCACTCTGTGCAACACAAGACTGCTTAATAATGAAAAATGACCTTGTGCAGACTGGATCAAACGGAAGGTTCCCAAATATATTCCTTCCCAGTACAGAATAGGGCTCGGGTACCCCAGCTGGCAAGGATCGCTAAAGGTTTTACTATCAGCAGCCAGTCCCAGCAGCACATCTCAGTTCCTCCTTTCCTCTTATTCATGTGTTCTTACCTCCACAGTCCAGGGTTCTTCTAACCCCATGCCATACTCTTCCTCTTTACAGACACCCTAACTCTAATGCCCTCTCCAAATCACAACCACTCATGCTCCAGCCTTCACAAAACACAATCCTAAATCCGTTTTCTTACTTACAACATATCTCACCTCATCAACGCTGCCCTGATCTGGCATCCTGATCCAGAATGCAGTTACTGAGTTCCCACAGTAGGCACTGAACACAGCAAGCTACAGCCATCATCTGATCAGTGGTAACTGTATGGAAGCATCTGATTCATAACAGACTAATCATCTCCACACAGGCAGTCAACACCGAACAGTGAAGGCCTGTGTGGAGGCACTGCCCTGTCAGCTCAGGAAAGAAAGCCCTTAAGAACTATTAAAAATACGATACAGATGCTATCCCTGACTCCTCAAGAAGCTCCTAAACCAGGGGCTCTGTAAGAAGCTGGGACAATTCAACAGAAAAAGCATAAAGGTGCATTTACACTGTTTATGCTTTTCCCCAAAGCATCCATTACAGACCATTATCTTGCAGGATAACAAACTAAACAGACCTTTCATCTGAACCTGCACAGTCATCCTTCAGCCATTACAAACAACAAAGTTATTCCTACTTTTTTTTTTCTCTCTCTAAAACCAAGTTAAGCAAAAAAAGTTTGTCATGTTAACTTAAGTCACTACCAGAAAAAAAAAAAAAAAAACCTCACACAGTAAGGCACTACTTGAGCCACAGTAATTAGACTATTCCCCAAATTCTTGCAAACTTCATTTTGCAACTACCACAAAATTTAAAAGCAGAGTTAAATGATTGAATACAGTCATACTGGAAGGTGCAGAAATAGTATTAAGACAAATAACAGAATACCGTACTGAAATTATCTGCCAAGAAGTCTGAGGATGTATTCTACCTAGTCCAGCATAACTACACCCTGCTACCAAGAGACAGTCCTAACTCAATGCCTTCCACACATGAACCCCTTACGCTTCCTTGGGTCTGATCTGGCCACAGTGCAATCAAAGGATGAGAGAGAGTTCAACAACTCACTGCAATTGCAGTTTGTATATCTTGACACAGGGGAAATGGCAGGACTGTGTCCAAGATGGTAAGGCTGTACGGATTTCCCCTTTCAGAGGCAGCCCACAGTTGCAACAGAAAAGGTGCAACAAACTGCATCCACCATTAAAAGACGCAAGTACAGTAACCCTAACATTACAGAATACATACAAGCCACTTAAGAAACACTGACATGGACTAAAATTTGGACTACTTCAAAATTAGCTAGTAATTATTTTTAGTTTTAAATAATGACCAGGTGACAAGCAAAGAGAAACAGTTCCACACCACTATACAAATATGTTAAAGTTATTGCACAGAATACCAGTGATAATGTTTTGTTGTGAAAATTTCATATGGTATATTAACATGGGGTATTTTTCCATTTAATAATCTTTGTTATTTAAATGTATGTAAAGTCAGCCTCAGTCTAGAGGAACAAGTTATGGATTTTTACACTGCCCTGTCTTTACAGACAGCTGATATTAATGGGACTTCTGCTGAAGGCTCACAATTTTCTCAGACACAGACACATCAAAGTTAAATACAGTGAGTTAAGGATGAGGCTTCAAGAGTAACTGAAACCCCTGGGGGAAACACTTAAAACTGAAACTGGCATTTACATAACACTAAGAAGAAAGGATACCAACAGAATCACATGAAACTACAGCATCCTCAGTAACACAATTCATCACGGAAATCACTGTGAAAGCATAAATGGCTAAAATGTTCGGTCATTTAGGGCGACTCTCAGAACAAGCCAAAGTAAGAGCACATATAAACCCTTTTTAGATCCTAATCTCCATTACAACACCCTCAAAAAATCCAGGTGAAACTCCAGCGGAGGTCACTGATGTGACTGATACCAACAAGTCTTGAGACCTCATCCTTTTAGCTGTGAGGTCAGAGTAGATACCTGTTCTCACCAGAGTCGCACTGCACCAGAAACAGAACTGCTACAAGAGATGAAATCTGCAAAATATACCATTGTATTAACATAGAAAACACCAACACAGAGTAAAGGTCCCAACTGAATAAAATAAACAGAAAAACAAGAGGCTGTGCATTAAAAGCAGTAACCAGGTCAGTGACCTTGAAGATCCAGTCTCAGAGAAGTTCAGCACAAAAAGGCAAGGTGTTTTGTACACAGCAAGAACTGGCATGGCATCCAGCCATGCCCAAGGTGACATCCTCTCACTTCCCTTGCTTCTTAAAGCAACAGCATGTAATGGCTATTAGGATCGAACTTAGCTACAAAAGAGGCAGAAGCTTCCCTGTGTGTCTAAACACACCCAAAAATACAGCCTACAACTTAAAGAGGTTATCAGGTATTACATTGTCATACATTTAAAGGCTCAGTATCAATAGTGTCTTAAACACTGGCTAAACTGACCAAATAAAAGCAAAGGCTTCTCCCTTGTGAATGACTGGGCAAACAGTGGAAATACTCTGAAGCCTCAAAGGTGCGACTGAAGACAGCTGTTGTGCACTGTGGGACTGCTCATAGCACAGGTTCAAAACAGCAGTTTTTAACCCAGACTAGGATTGCAGCAGTGCAGAACAACATAACACAGAAAGCAATTACAGCAAGATTTTGTGCTTAGCAAATACAATAGCTAAAAAGCTATCAATTCCTATTATTCAGAAGCATCAAAACTTCTGTATGCAATACCAGGTTTGTTCCATGTACCTGGAACAGTGATGATATTGCTAATTTTCTGTAGCATATTTTATACACATCTGTCTAAATCTAATTTTTTTCTCCTGAAAGGTCACTGTGTTTCCTCTTCCTTCCCAGTCATTAGCAACAAATGTTTGAAAATGCTGACAGCTTTTCAAAGTCCCACAGTTTCCTCTTATGAGAGACAAATGACACCAGATGCTGCAAATAGAAAGAAATGAAATGACAAGAAACTATAATGGAATAAAATACGCAGTTCTAAAAGTAGGTTGAAAAGCTAAGCAAGTCATTCCAATAGGATGTTCCAGAAACATTTAGTAAATAAAGATGTGATTCCAACAAAGTAAAATTGCTTGAAAATCTCTAGCAATGTTCTTTCAAAAAGCCAGTGTCATAAGAAAAGACATCAAGAAGTTGACTCAACTTCAGAAAAAAAAACATTTAAGCTCTTTCACAGCTGAGAAAACCTTTTATATACATTGCAAGAAACAGAATGCAAAGCTATCAAAAAAGCCAAAAAAAATACAAACTAGGACAATATTGGGTTTTCTTTCAATACATCTCCCAGCTCCCAGCAAATAATTCCAGGTGAATGCACTCTTTTTAACCTCTTGGCAGTGACACAGGGGATCTGAAAGCAAACATGTAGAGTTTACAAAAAACTGATCCTGCTGATTAAAAAGCACTTCTCCTTTGTTTTTATGAACAGACTGAAAATACTCATTTTGCACAATGAGAAAGTCTAGCCATGTTTGTTTTACACAAGCCTTTGCAAGTCTTCTTGAATAGCCTGCCTTATTCTGTACAAAGGCTGCCATGTTACCCAATACTGCACACCTGATAAAATAACACAATGTGTGCGCAGCAGGCACTCTTCATATTTACTGCCTTGCAATATGGTTAGTTTTCGGTTGCCCAGACAATAAATCCAGCTATGAAAGTTGCTCTTAGATCATGGAGTAGTAGCTTCCACAATACCTTTACCAGCTAGAAAAGCTGCAACAGTAGTTTCTTCCAGACGCAGACCTTCACATCATAATCCACACTTTCACCATCTTTTAAAAACTGAGTTACTACAAAACGCTTCACACGAAGCTGTGCTTTAACTTCTGTAATTGTATCAAAGCAACGCAAATTCTGCTTCATGACAATTCATCATCCTAAACTCCATGACCAGCTAGTTAGTGCTTTCCAAACAGTTTAACCTATAAAGTCCCAGTAGCTGTTAGGCTTCCCAACACGAGAGTGTCTCTTCCCCAGTGCCACCCTGTTGCACTAACTGCTGGCCAAGGCTTTCTGGCTAAAACTCTCTCATCTCAAGTCAAACAAGTAGTTTAGGAGCTGTGTTCTCTGCAAGTTGCTTGAGCAAGGAGTTCTTCACCTGTCAAACAAGCCAGCTCATTGACTCAAAAGGCATGCTGCACCTGCTTGCATAAATTTCCTTGGAAAGACTGTTTTAAAAAGCCAGGAAAACAAAGAAGGAGAGAGTTTCATGTTATGAGGGGAATTTAATGTCCTTCATTAAATTATAGGAAGGACACCTGAAGACTCCTCTTCTGGACTACAAAGCCTCCACATTCTACAGAAGTTAAAGTGTATAAAGATGAAGAAGTAATTTTAATATTAAAAACAGGAGTATTTCAAACAAATCTCAATGTACCTCATGTCAAGCATTGTCACAGTTACCTGAGGGTAGACACTGCCATGAAAATAAAATTATTTCACTTGGTAGTTTTATCTAGTGAAAACTATTAAAACTCCGTAAACAGTGAGGACACTCCTTATTGAGACCTGCATTAACTTCTACCAAGAACAAACACAAACTTCAGAGCAATTTCAGGCAGCAATTAGATCAAATTCAATCCAGCTTGAGGACTCTCAGCAGTGAAGCAAAAACACCATGACCCTGCACGAAGTGCTGAGCGCTCTTGCAAAGTGTCACTCCAAGAGTTCAAGGCTCTTAAAAAAAAAAAAAAAAAAAAAAACCACTAGTAAGTGACTGCCAAGCTTTATGGCAGAATGGCAGGTTAGCAGTCCTTCTGCTGTCAGCATAAACATCACAGTACCTCTTTTGGTTACTTTAACAAATGCATACGGCTGATCTGGGTCAATTTTGTACTGCTGGGAGCACAGATCTGGTACCAATGATTGAACAATCATAGCAAAGCTTCATCCAGTGCAAGTCTGACTTGAGGTCAGCTTGCGTGTTTACTGGGCAAGAGAAAGATTTAATCTTCAAAACACATGCACCACATAAGGGAGCAAAATCCTGCCATTTCTGCTCAAATGTGGCAAACAGTAACAAGGCTATTAGCCTCTGTCAATACAGACACTTCCCATTATTTAACCTTTTATTTTCTCTTATCTTAAACTTTCCTAAACTTCAGATATTTGAACTAGTATTTTTCATGCAGTGCATCTGCCTCATGCTTTACTTTATTACATTCATTAGTATTTTGAATGGAACTTTCCTATTCTGCCATCACCAAAAATGAAAACAAGGAAATAGTATGTTTGCTAGAATTTAACTTTGGAAACTCCACTCTTCGAAACACTTCAGCTCTCCTTGCATTGGAAGTAAATTTTTAAAAGGTTCTCTTCCCTCTCTGTCAAAATTTCTTTCCAAAACACACTAGAAATTGTCCCCTAAAAAAAAGCCACCCAATTTTAACCAGACTCTTGGTTTTGCTGTGTTTTAAACTGGTCTATAGACATGCTTAAGAAAGACTAGTCTTGTCATAGACTCCCAGAGGATTCCACCTACACAGGGCTGAGCAGAACTTCCCCTGAAACTGCAGTTTTGATGCAGTTCAGACACTAACACCAAAAGAGGGAGCCTTTAAGAGAAAGCAGCTGTCCAATTCAAACGCTGGGAAACGAAAGTTAGATCTACAACAGAGGAGCCAGGGGGCAGAAGAACGACATAGCCAAGACTATCATTCATCTAATTTTACGAAACTGATTTTCAGATATCTGGGTCTATGTTGCCTGCCTTTGTACCCCAGAGGGTGACGCATCCCATACACCACAGGTCATCCTCTGGTGAGGCCTCTTTCATTGACTATAAAAGGCAGCCTCCATGACTAACTTAAGCTGCATGAGACAGAGACAGCTGAAAGCAAGGGTACAGAGGAAGATGTAGATGTTATGGAGAACTGCAGCCTTGGGGAAATCCCACCCCTCCTCAAATACTCTCTCAGCTATAAAGTTGTACCCTCTCCTTTGCAAGTTTTTGAGCTCATCACCCCCTTCACTCCAAGCAACTTAATCAGATCAAAACTAACAGGCAATCCAGCTTTTTGCTGGGGTAGTTCTCTGCTGATTTAGGGACCTGACCAGCACCAGATCTAGTCTACAGTAAGCAGCAGGAGCAGATGGAGAAGAACCTTCCCCTTTGAGCAGCCGTGAGGAGTTAGTTACATTGACTCACTTGTCTCAGGACCTGGGAAATCACTGTTAGACAGCTGAAGTTAGGCAGGAGAAATGTCTTTCTAGAAATGATAAAGAGATCAAACAGCATGGCAAACAGCTTGGCAGAAGGTGTAGAAGGGAAGATCAGGACTGAAAATCCCTGGAGAAGAGGGAAAACAGACCCGACAAGAAGGGAGAATGAGAGGAGAGAAATCAAAGCAATTGTCAAGAGCTTGGCATAGAAGCCAAGTCGCACCATTCCCCTGCTATCAACAAATACTTACAAAACACAGTAGTTGAGCATGTGTCTATCTCTTCTCAGCCCAGTACAAACAAGGAATGGTAACCTTAACACCACTAGCAGATATGCTATCAGGTCAGGTAGAGAGGCTGAGAAGAGCTGGCAGTTCCACTCCCATGCATCACGTCAATGTGCTGTCACAGGGAGCATTTTTTAAATCTACAAAATCTCCTAAAGGTGATCTGCATATGCACTATACAATAATCACTCACCAGTGTTTCCCTCAAGATCTCTGTCCCATTCAGTGCCTAGGAGAAGACTCGTCAAGGGATCAGTCAGAGATTTGCCTATAAGGCCATTTTCCTGAAGCGCTGGCTTTAGCATCAGTACTTGCTCATGGAGCTCCCACGCCCCAAGCCTCTCCCAATCAGCATGGTCTCCTATCCTCCAAGTTCTCTGAGGGTCACTCAGAGAAGCAAGTCATTTCACTTACCTGGATTAAAAACAATTTCAAAAAAAGGGTTCAAGTTTGCCATTTAGCTCCAAAAAGAACTATATTTGCAAAAAACAGGGGGCTGGTGCAGTGGTGGGCAGGTACTCTGAACTAGCAGTGCCACTGAGCCAAAAGCTCACAAAACTTGCTCCTTCATATGCCCATGTTTACTACAGAATTTGGAAGGCGTGGTAAGGAGCCAGCAAACTGCATGTCTCAGAGTGAAGCTAGCTAACTGCTACAGTGCAGAACTGGATTCCCTCTACCTCTCTGTCACAATGTTCCTATACCACAGCCATGTCATTTCATCTGCATTTATCAATTGCTTGTATCCTTAGCTGTTCAGAAATCAAGGCTGCAGTTCTGCAAGAGTTCAAATCAATTTAAGGCAACACTGCAACTATCCCTTCCCTTCTTTGTGCCAGGCCTGGCTCTCTTCTGACCCTACAATGAGGCAGTTCAGTGGAAAACAGAAAGAATCAGTAGGGTTAGCTCTACCAGCCCAACACCACCTCACTGAGTCTGCTGAGCACCTGTGCCAAAACAGGAAAGGGCAAGAAATATGCAACCAACAGCACAAGTGGCTGCTGCTACACTGCAGCAATTGGTTTAAGCTATCCTGGGACCACAGACAGACTTCAGTCTGTTTTGCAGTATGTTCAGCACTCACAGCTGCAATTGAGGTCTACATGAGCTGTATCAGACTAACAGATACTCTGGCCTGAAGCTCAGTGCACTGTAAAATAGGGATAATGCCAACCCTTCATAAATAGTCTTAAGAAATAAATAGTTAATGCTTGTGAATATTTGATACTATTGTGGAAAGAACCACAGAATACCCATGCAAAAATTAATAATTATGTCTTCAAGTGAAAACTGAAATCATATCCAATAAAAGTATGAGACCATATAATGAACAAGGGAAAGAGTACCGAACCGCTTTCCAACTGACACCAGGCAAGGTTCCTACGGAGAACTCTGAGCAATTACATATTATCACACTGCACATATACAGGGAGCCCAAACAGCCTTTTTGGTTTTAGCATAACAATTTTTGTTTGGTCAAAAAGTGGAGTTGAAGAAAGTCTGCTGTGCAGAAATTAGTATATGGTAATTCTGATTCTAAAACACTTGCATAATACTAACAAGGATAAGTATCCCACTTATCTATTTTTAAGCTAGCTAATAGAAAAACTGATTTATTTACATCTGTGCAAGATAAGCCCAAACTACATGCTCTTGAGTGTCCTGGTTAGAAAAAGTAGACTGCAGCATTTGCATTTTTAAACAACTCTCATTTCTGTCTCAAAGAATCCTTTCCTGAAATCCAACAGTTTTGGACTGCTCTAAAGGCACATCAGTGTTTTTTTTTCATTCGCTGACAACAGTTACAAATAAGATCGCAATCATTCATTTAATCCTGAATGATATATACTGACAGTTGAAAATGAGATGCTCACTTCTAGCAAGAAGATTAACAAAAAATTAGAAGATAAACCATCTTCATAAGCAAGTACAGGCAGGAGAGAAATCAGCAAGCTGACAGGCACCTTCAAAACAGCAGAGCCCTCTTTGCCAGCTAATTAACTTCGGCCATAAATAATACCTAGATGTGGTCAATTTAACTATCAGCAGTTTACAGTATCAAAGTCAGCTAATTACAACAACTTTGTACCTTAACAATGAAGAATTGCTCTTTCAGTTTCACTGCCAAGTACCTAAAATGCCTTAGCTCTATTTATACATTAAAGTTATCTTTTGTAAAACATTCGTTCATGCGACACCCGACACCGGGTGAAGAACTGGCCTGAGGCAAAGGGTGTGAAAACGCATTTTCTTGTAATTTACTTTACTCTGCTAACAAGCCTGCAGGGCGAATGGATTTAAATGGCCTATTCTAATAATGGTTAGATTAGAATAGATTAATATCCTGTTTCATATATGTATTCAAGCACTTTCCTAAACATTGAGTATCAATCTTTGCCAAAAGCTCATAATCAAATAGCTAAGTGGGAGTTTACAGCATCCCTGTACACTTAAATAGTCTAACATACATGAGAACAAAGAATCTGAACAAGTGACAGAAGACTTTGCCTACCTTGGGTTTTTTGCACTGAGACTGCTTTTAGATGGAACATGGAAATCAGTTAAGCGCACATTTTTAAAGGCACTCTACGTAGCAGAAACATACAGACTACGCAAGAAAAAGGACAAGTCTCAACACATTTTGCATGTAAAACCAGTTATTTAATAAACAAAGGAAGAAATATTTGTCTACTGATTTGAACCAAACTGCTTCTAGGCACTGCTTGTGAGAAGTTTTTAGAATTAGGAGCTGTCCTTTCCTCAAATCCCATTTTTATTCACTAATTGAGTGAACAAGTTGGGGTGAGGGGGCAGAGGGGGAATGAATTCTTTCCCCTCTCCCAATTTCCAGTCTCTTTGCTTTATGCTGTCTGACTGACTGAACTGAAAACATTTGTGGAAGAGACCGAAAAGTAAGTAAGTAGAAGAGCTGAAAAGTAAGTTGGTCAAGTTTTATTTATTCTAGGTTGGGGTGGTTTCCCTGTTGTTTCACAAATGGGGCCCACAAACATTTGTGCTGGCACAAGTAAAGAGGCAGCATATTTAAGGAGGAACGAGCAGCAGCAATACCTCAAACTAGCATTACCAAACGCTAAGTGCTATCTATCACATAGCTAAGCAACGCAGAAAGCTAACTGCCACCAAAAGAGAAGATCCTGCTCCAGTCCCTCCTCTGCTGCGTCCTTTGTGCCACAGCCACTCAACTGACCCACTGGGATCCAGTTCAGGAGGTCACACAGGCCGAAAAACCTAACCCACTGGAGATGGGGGGCAAGCAGTGAACAGTGAACTGCAAGCCTGGCAGTTCATCCACACATAAAGGAAGGGGTGTTTCTGCTCATTCTTCACCAGAAATAAGCATGAAACACAGAGGCAAAATTCATCTAGATGAAGTAAAAATAATATTCAGGCAGTACACGCTGGCTCCCAGAGCTGTAAGGAAAAGTCAGACACTGAGTTGGTTGGTGCCTGCCTAGGGGGGTGTTTCCATGGCAGCTGACACTAATCTAACCAGGGTGCTGTCACAGCATAGCGCACTCCCTCCCTCTCCCAGACCATCCCAACCTCCTGCTTATGCAGACCGATGCTTGAGCAATTGCCCATCAACAGGATTAGGAAAAAAAATCTTTTTTTGTTGTTCATAAAATTAGAGCAGGATTTCAAATTGCATCCAGACAACTGCTGAGATGGGCAGTCCTGCTACTAACAGGCGTCCCTAATTCCTCCCTTGCACCAAACCTGGCACTCAGACACTGGACTGAGGCAATCTGGCTCACTATCCCAGAAGTAGCAGGTTTGGGTGGATTTTTTTGTTTTATCTTTAAATAGGTTGGATTTCTGTGGATTTACTGAGTCAATTGGCTCCAGAAGCTATTCAACACACATCCAAACCAGCACAAGATAAAACGGTCAGAGGAGAGAGGAGAAGGGAGAAGGCGGGGGGCAGACCTCCTCTTTTGGCAGCAGTGACCTGCTAGATTGGCTCACTTCCTTTCACGTAAAATCACCATCAGTTCATGTTACACTGAACCACCAATAATCTCACTACTAAGTATTTTTGCACTATTTCAATTCAACCTTGCTCTTCTATCTTCAGAGGAAGCTGCCTAGCATGCAGCTACACACAGAGCCACTCCAAGCTCTGCTCCCTTGTGCCAGTCGCTGCTAGATTGGTAGGTGATGGGAGAGCATTCTGACCAACATTCAAGCTCTGCCTTGGCACAGCTGGAGCCTGTCCTTAAAAATTTTCAGAGAGGAACTGGATGGAAAAAAGAAAAAAGCAGTGGTAGCACCTTCAGTAAAGAAGCTAGATTCCTGGCTGGAAAAATCTGAGCATGCTTAAGTCACCCTAAAAATTGACAACTGTTAAATCTAATTTCTCCAATGCTGCAAACTACAAACGCCACTGAAAGAAAGACACTTCCCCCTTCTTTTTTGGGAGGTAGTAGAAAGGGGAAAAAGGAAGGGATAATTTAATTAGAAGTAGGGCACTAGTTTGTTTTGCACCAGCAGCACCTACTCCAGCCCAAGAGAAGGACAGGTCTTACTACTTTTGCTGACACTTCCAGGTAATGCTTCCCTAAAATGATCACATAATGCAACCTAAGGGATCCTGTGAAGCAAGAGTGGACATCAGATGGAGAAGACTTGATCAGGTAACAATTTCACAGCATATTTAATATATATATATATATATATAAATTGCTAAGCATCTCATCACCACATTCCCACACACCACCCCAGTCCCCTCTCTGATAATGACTCTAATACCTCTCTCCTTTAGGAAAATCAGTGAGAGGGAGTGGACAGGAAATAAGATAGTGAGGGGGAAAAAAAAACACTCAACCCTACCACGGTAAGATTTGTGAAGGGTCCCTTCACAAACAGAAAGTAGCAGCTAGTAATGGACATATTTGATAGTATTGTTCTTCTTCTGGTTTTTCCTTTATTATTTCAGTTCCTCTATTACATTCTACCTTGCATAGGGCTGGTGAAGCAAGTAACACTAAGGATTTGTATTGGAGCAGAGGCTTGGCTCAGGTTTTAGTGTTTTGTTTCTAAATTGGACTCAAAAGCAACTGCTAGCTAATTGTTTCTAAATACTCTACTCCATTCAAAGAAGCACAGCCAACTCAATGATGAAATACAGCAACACTCTGTGCTGCACAAAACATACAACAGTCAAAAACCTGAAAGTTTTTTTAGACTTCAGCTGAAGTTTAACGTAGAAGAATGGTTCAGTGATCAGATTTTCATCTGCTAAGTACCAGTCTTCAGCCCAGCCTCTCCAGGAAACACAGCTTACACCATGAACCCCTCACTCCCTCCCCAGCAGCAACGCACCAGCCCACACACTCTTCCCCTTCCAGGGCTGCAGCACCTCAGGAGCTCAGCCATGCAGATGAAAAATAGGACGGCTGCTGGGCTGCCCAAACAGACCCTCCCCACTTCCCTGAAGCCAAGGCAGCCAGCAAAACACAATGAAACACAATTACCTTGGCACCTGGTTTAGAAAGACCACCCGTGCCCAAGGAGAGATCCCTCCCCCTTTCTTTTTATGTGGCAGTGCTCACAATCCTGTCTGTATGCTTGGCCCACCAGATGGTAGGGACAGAAGGACACTGCTGCCTCCTTCTTCCTCTCTCCCACCCTCTGACACCAGGCTGCACAGCTGCCTCTGCACAGATCCAGAGAGGAGGCTGCCACCTACTGAAATATCACGTGATCTTCCTACACAGCCGAGTTTCCCTTCCCCAGCCACCTTCAAGTCACCCGGCCAACTAGATCTGCTTACTTTTTGATACAGGTGAGGAGATGGATTGAAGCAACATGGCTGAAGACAGCTCGTCTTCAGTAACTAGTCTGAGGTTTTCAGTGCTACAATTTTTCCTATTACTTAGAATCCTTTAGTATTTCCTTAAAGCTGTAAAGATCTGGAAAAAGCTAGCAATGTCAAAAAAACCTTTATTATGCTTCTCACACATGCAGACTCCTTGTTCCAGCTCTTAATAATACTGACATGACCAGCCCAGCATCTGGTGAAATGTCTAAATACAGTTAACTACAACGAAATAGAGGTCTCAAGCTGAAACATGCAAGAGCTAGAGGTACCTGGACATTCAGCTGAACACAGTAAGGTGAGACCAACTCCCCTTAAGGAAAAAAAAGAATCACCACCATACACTAAACATGCCTCTTCCTTTCAATTAGAGCAAGTGAGCAAGGTGCTTCTTTCCCCTCATCAAAACCATCTTCTAGAAATCAAGCCTGTGAAACCATCTCTCCACAATAGAGTGCACATCACCTTTCCCACACATGCCAAGATATCTGCCTGCAAGCAGAAACCAGGAACAGTTGCAAAGCTAGAAGCATTTAAGAAATCAGAGTAGGTCATACAAGAACTAGACTTGATATTGCATCATTTTCACAGTACTGAAGTGGTTTGTGTTGACTTTTAAGTCAAAAATGAACACAAAAGAAGAATCTGCTGAGATCACAGTAAACGAGCAAAAGCAGCAGCCTGCTTTGTGGAGCTGAACTTGCTTCTGCATAGTCTTGATCTTATGTAACCTTCATGGTAACTGTTCTGCTAGAATTCTTCCCTTGCAAAAAAGATATAACATAGCTGTTACTGTCACAAGAGGAAAAAATTTCCCAAGTTCCCATGGAGTCCAAGCACTGCCACTTGCTATACTGCAGAATGAACTACAACAATCAGGACCTTATTGATCGTTCTATAGTCCAAAAGCATACCTTAAAAACATACAATGTTGTGTCCTCATTAGATCTGCAAGCATACACATTTTCTTTGCACAGAATACCGCTATCTCTAATACTCTATATGGAAGTAGATTTTTTGTCCTCCCTCTGTCATACATACATAGGCTTGGGAAATTTAGCTGTCACCTAATAACAAGGTAATTGCATTAAGTATATGTGTGGTTAGAGAGTGCAAGCTTTAACTGCATTTCTATTTTCAGTACATTTGCCATGTAAAAGTTTCTTTTAAGTCTTCAAGAGTATTTAACAGAAAAGAAAAATAAAAGTCTGAGTAAACTTCAGAAGTCATTTTCAAAAACCACAACAGCAACCACCATGGCCATAACCATTCTCTGTGAAGGAAGAAAGGCAGGCAGGCTCTGACACGCGTGCAGAACTGCCTAGCGAAACACACTTCACTGCTCCGTGCTCATCTCACAGCAGGCGCAATACTGCCTGCTGCCATCTGCCTACTCCTTTCCCACCACCCGAGGTAACACACCTGCTGCAGGTCTCTTGCCGAGAAAGACAGAGCAGTTCACCTCTCCACTGAGAGCTTCCCTTGCACCTGCAGTTCCCACTCCAGCAGAGCTTTCTCACTGTCCAGGGCAAATCGGAAGAGGGAGGTCCCTCTGCCCACAGTGCCCTCTGGTCCTGCCCCCAATCTACCGCTCTCACACTTCAGAAAACCAGCGGGCAAGGCCTGCTCCACTGAACTTCACACCCGAGAGCTGCAAGGCAGAAGAAGGCTGAAGAAACTAGAAAGCAAAAACTCCTCTGACAGGTCAGGAGAACAGCGCAACTCAGCAAGCAACCTTTGTATCCTCTCCCTGGGAGACTTCGAAGCTCTGCCCAAAAACCTCCTCCCCTCCAGCTCTCACCCTTTTCTCCTGATGTTAGTAGCGTTATTAGCCTCTATACTTCTCCCTCACATGATTAGCTCCTCTTCTATCAAAGGAAGTGCTGAGCCCTTTTTGTGAAAACAATTTGCTATATTTGAGCATAAGATTATACAATGCTAAAATCTTCCATGCATTCTAGATTAACAGTGCAATACACTTCTTAATTGCTAGACAAGGTTTTATTTGGATCTTAAGAATAAAACAAACACCACAAACGAAGCAGTTGCAGAGACCTCTCCCAAATCACAGAGCAACTGCTTCAGCAGTTGCAAAACTACTCTGAACAGATCTGTACCAGATAATATTTACAGTGAAAAAGTCCAGTGTATCACCGTAGGTTTCCTTGTATGTACTGTTCACCAATGCACGACTGAAACATTCTGAATGTATTTTGACACCCCAGACTCACCCCACGTACGCAGTCAGATCTACAGTCCACGCAGTGAAGATGAATGACTCTACACCTTTGGCAGATTCACCATGTCATACCAGGTCTGTAGATACATGTACACACATGCACACACACACAAACTAGCTAAGCATTTTTCTGTTTGAAGTGCTATGTCAGTGTGCAATACAAAAGAATTAGCAGGCATGAAAATATTTATGATCCAATTCAAAACTTCTGAATAATTTTTTACTCAGGAAATATTAAAGTGAGCCCTTCAGTAGCCAAAAATCCTAGCACATTCCCCAACCATTCTTGTTACAGTACTCCTTACGAAGGCACATAGTGCAAAAATAATTCTGTTATTTTTTTTTTAAGGAACGGTTTAATTTTTTCAGTCTTTTTAACATTATGCAGTATCAGGTGCTTTCGATCATGTACACCAATGAGGAGAATCATTCCTCCTCTTTAATGAAAGCCAGTAGACTCAGTTTAGAAGTGATAGCACAACAAAACACTACTGGTGATGCAACAAGTTTGACAGAACCACAAAGAGTAAATTCTCATTGGAAGAGAAGGAAGTTTTAAGTGAGCAGGGAACAGTGTTAGGATCTGAAATGCTATCATGCACTTCCTTGTTTTACAAGTGGTTTTACAAGATAAAGCAATAACAGCTTATGATACTACCACTCCTCCCTGTCCAACATGGTATTTTCCYGCCTCTCCACATGTCACCTCCTCGGCTACCATGTGTGATGGTGTGCTCTCTACCCCTCAACCTGACCTCCCTGTAAACAGCACGTAGACAGGGGCTAATCGAGCATGCACCAACTAAGACCCATCTAGCATGCAAATATGACTATGAGTCAATCATCTCCCCCCCCCACGTAAAGAGGGGGCAGCCCAGAGCCCCTTGAGCTCTCCTGCATGGCAGTGGGCTACACTACAGAACCTCCTTCTGAGCAGGGACACCTCTCAAGGTTACTCCTCGAGGCTGAGAGATTCCTTACTCGTGACAGATCCTCGGTAAATGATTAATAGCATGCTGAAACTTTGCGAACTTCACAAAAAAAATTTATATCTCTGATTGATTGTGCACATAATCCCTTAGACATAAACCATTGACCAAGTCTGAGACTAGGATCGGATCCAGCCACAGTCAGACTCCTCGCAGGAGTTTGGAAAGCAAGGGGATCCATTCTGAACCTCGTGACTCAACAGGAGGGTCTCCTTTGCACTTGCATCTGACCCTGTCCTCCATGCACTAAACAACCGAGTGAACCTTGCCAATCGAACCTCATTAAATCATTCTTATTTACGACTGAACTTTGTTAAGTCACTATCATACCACAATAAACATAGTGCTGCTTCTCTCTTATGAGTGAAGTGCGTTACTCCACTCATCCGCGACACCATGACACCAGGCATGCATGGTAACCTGGATAAGGAATAGAGCCAACCTTCAAAAATAAATAAATAAATAATTTCCACTGTGCTATTTGTGAGACACCCATGACAAGATAACATTCAAGGCCTTCTCCTCAACAAGAATTTAAAGAATTGGTAAAAGCATGAAACACAATCACGGACCTAGATTTCTTATTTGCACAGTGTAAGAATCTTTCACACCATGTAAAAGGAAGCCATTCTGTAAAAATTAATGTAAATAGTCAAGTAATACGATCTTTCTATCTTCGTTATTCCAAAATGTACTAACATAAGCCTTCCAATCACTCAAGCCAGGCTGTGCTTCACTATCATTTATGATGGGCAAAACAGACTAGAAAGAGAAGACCAGAGAGAATTGCATGCAACATTTATTTTCAGAACTCTTAGATTAACCCATCAGGAAGGAGACAGAAATGGATGGGGGAATATAGTATCTGGACTTGTATCTTCAGTAAAAGAGAAAAATTTTAATCTTTTCCATCTTTAAATTTTTCTCTTTTAATAAAGAAATAAAAATTGTACAAAGAATTTACACATCTTTAATAAAAAATCCCTTGCCCATTGAACTTCACACCAAAGAGCTGCAAGGCAGCAGAAGGTTTAAGAAACTAGAAAGCAAGAACTCCTCTGACAGGTCCAGAGAACAGTGCAAGTGAGCAAGCAACCTTTGTATTCTCTCTCCCAACATTAATCTTTTATTAAAGATGTATAAATTCTTTGCACAATATTCCCTTTCAAATATTTACCAATAAGATCTCAGGCTCCCAAGCAAGTTTTCTAATGTGTGGTTTGTAAGTAGTAGATGGTAGTAGTAGATGGTAGTAGTAGATGGCAACTTTAAAAAGTAGAAATTCTGAAAGATGTTTATGATAAAGCATCAGAAAGGTGTTCAGCCAAGGCATTTGGCAGCACACATTCTATGTGAAAGAAACATTCCACTGGAATAAAACCAAGGAGCAAACCTAAAACAACAACAACAACAAAAAAAAAACAACACACTGTCAGAATAAGACCATGGTCTGAACAAGGCATAAAAGTGTGGATGTGTGATTAAATTTCTATCATATCTTCAAAACATTGGCCTAAAGCTCTTCAATACTAGAATCCTAGCCACTCCTAATTCTTAACTAGCAGCTGTCAGCTAAGTCCATCCATGCTAACAGCTTAGCTCTCCACCTTCCTTATACAAGCAGGATCTTCAAAACCCAACTTGCGGAGAATATCCTTTCAAGGCCACAGTGGTAGATCACTATGGCTACAATCCTACAAAGGAAATATGCAAGACGACGTTTGTAAGGAAAAGCAGCAGCACTATTAGATCAACTGATATGGCTGGGGTGGGTGAGGGAAGGAGACAGAGACAGGCAAGCTTGCTCCCAGAAGATTAGCTGGTCTAACAGAATGACATTGTTTCCCCTTACAAACTTTCTCCCCCAGGCTAGAGCTGTATTATAAACACATCTGAATATCTTGATATAATCTATAGCTCTCCAGAATTCATTCCCCAAATTTGCATGCAGTGTTCTGAACCTTAAGGGCAAATCCTTCTTGTAGAAGGAATTTACCAGTGGAAACTAATAACCAAACACAGGACCTTCTTGGACAGCACAAGACTGTTAGGTTTACTTTATTTCTTCTTCCATTAATTTACTGTAAAAATAAAATCCTAGTTTTGGCATTGTTTTCTCTGTAATAATAAGACAATGTTGAATCCCACAGGCAAGTAGGTCTTTGACAGGCACAGAAAAGGCTCTGAAATCTATGGCTTGCCTATCTTTTTCCATTAGCCAGTTGCTGCCCTAGAATGTCTCTCTCCCACCAGTATAACAGTCAAAAATACAAAATATAACCTGATAGCATTAGATATTTGCAGTTGAGCTGATCAGGCAATAATCTAGTCTTTGATAAAAGACAGCACTGCTGCAAGATATTACTCATAGAATCTGATCAAGTCAGACTGAAGTTACTGTTCGCAGGATGTATGTAAGTGTTCTGTCCTCTAGACAACTGACACTATTCTGGAGTTTTCTTCTTTCATTAACCCTGCATTTAACTGCTCCCCAAAAGAATTCTCTGCTGTTGAACAAGACAGATTTCTTCAGTGCTTCTTTTTGGTCCTGCAAGCTATCAAGTAGCTCTGGTCAAATGATGAGGAAAGACTGCATACATTCTTAGAGACCTTTTAAAGAGCACATATCTGAAGTAACATGACACAGGTACAAGAGAATCATTCCAGACAAATTTATTAGGGCTCACATAGGAACAAACGTTATCTGACCATCATCTTCTGAATCTTGTCTCTTCTGCCAGACTTCTGTGGAGAGTGCTGCACTTCAGCAGTGAGTTCCATATCAACCATACATTTTTAACCATGGTCTTCTGGAACAGAATTCACCACATACAATGATTATATTGTAGGCCTTCTCCAGGGAGCTGTTCTGATAAATAGGTCATTCTTCTTAGGAGAGAGTATATTTAGATGCTTTTCTACCCAACGATAAAACTGTATTAATTAGCACTGTGTGGGAAAACAGCCTTTAAAGCAAAAAAAARWAARARTARCAWMMRGCAAMCATKCCCTGCATTTAAAAAAAAAAAAAAAAAAAAAGCAGTAAGATGTGAATTTACAATGCAGGGCACTATTTTACAGTCTCTTCTATCCAGATAGACATTCTTAACATGCACTGAAGCCTCAAAGTAGAGTAACTACAATCATTATAAGCAGACACCGACAGAGTCCACAGGGGAAACCATTTTGGAGTTGCAAATTCAGTCCCTGGTTGAGGTCTTCGGAACATTTTCGTATGGATGGATCTCAAATATTTGTATCTGTCTATAGGAAATCTTTATAAAAATGAACAGAAAATTGTTCCACAAGTGTTAATTCTTGAAGCTTCCTTTGCATTACCATTCCAAACTTCAGCTTACACAGAATTGTTGAGAGCTCCAAATTAAGCGCTTTTTTGCTCTGGAACACTTAAACATCAAAAAAAAGCACTGGTGGGGAAAAAAAAATGGACCCATCTGTTTCCTTTAAGAAATAGCAATCCTTCTAGTTAGAATTTGACATATCCCTTCTGAGTATCTGTTATCTTTCTAACTCCTCAGATTTATTGGGAAGTGAGAGGAGGAAAATAAGAACAACTTTCAGACATCTAACGCTTCTGAACCAACAAAGTCCTTCACCTCTGTTTCTTATTTTTAGGATGGGAGGACAGCAGTCTTCATGTTCTCTAATAAAAGGATGCCATAAAAGAAAACATCTACTGCTGTGCAACTTTCCATTAACCATGGCAGTTTATCAACTTTTCAAACATGCCATAACAAAGGCTCCAAAGCTGGAACCATACAGAACAAAAAGAATCCAGCAAGGCAAGGAGCTCTGACATAATATCGTAAAAAGATGGTTCTACTATTTTCATGACCAGCTCAGATCTGGAAGCAAAAAAGCATTTGTGCAATGCTGAACCTAGGCTAACCAAGCCAGTATTGTGTTTTTACCACACTCCCAGAATCATACACAGAGGAACCACCTGACCTGACTACATATAACTCAGACTCAGTGCCAGGCTCAAGTGCTCTCCTTGTAGAACCATGCAAACCTCCACTTTGTGGAACAGTTACTTAGCTTAGGAAAAGCACCACATTCACACACAGAACAAGATCACATCTCCCTGCACCACTCTATAGCTTCCGTTGATAGCTGTATTATTCCAATGCATCTGCTATTTAGGATTTCACGCATACATCCATCACTTTGTCCAATATTGATGCTCACCATTAACTCTTCATTATCCAATCTGTTTTCTCTGAAGATAACTCCTTCACTGTTTTCCAAGGCACTCTTTGCTCAATGAAAAAACAGTGAGCAGTCTTCAAAATGAGCAACTGCTCTTTCTAAACCTGACCGCAAGTAAGGAAGCATTATACAGGCGCTGCACAGAGCAGCTATGGCATCTCCCCAATTCCCACAGAGAGCAAGGCAGAGTTCCATCAGGGCTGACTCACACCTTGCTAAAGGAGACAGGAGAAAGAGCCCATAATAAGCGGAAGGCCAAGAGGCCCCTGCCAGCTCCTCGCTTGCTGAATCTGGGTTGCCATTCCTCTTATCTTTAGACCCAGCTAGGGGGTTGGAAAAATAATGAGAAAACAACAGGGAATAGCCAACATACAAGCATAAGCAAGGCTCATAACACGCACGCAACAGGCTCCATAAGCCCAAGCATTTGTGCGCCCCTTCCTGCCAGCCTCTCAATTCTTCTGGTAGCTTGGGAGTAATTCCTGTTCTAACATGCTGAGCTGGAAGCTACTGCAGCCAGTTACCTCCACATAGGAAAGGAGTTTCCGGCAATCTTGCTGAGAAGCCCCTGAGGCCAGGTTAACAATTTGGTTATGCCCAAAAATATTCAGGCTCTGAGAGTAAGACAAAAAAAAATACCTTTTTTGATTGTTTCTTCTTCACTTTCTCGTCACTCTAAGCAAAAGGGCTCACAAAAGCTTTCTGCTACTACAAAAGAGAGGCCAAAATAGAAGCTTTTGCAACAGTGTGACTATTCCCAGACTGTAATAATTGAAAAAAACTTCAACCTCCATGAGAGACCTATTGTAGGGAATGAGTAAAGGAGAAAAACCGTGGTATTTTTTTTCCCCCTTTGCTTTCATGTCTGCACTCTTGAATTTATTTCTGAATTGAGATTTCAGGGTCCTCCCAGCTCATACATGGCTCTCTTACTTGGATTTTAGATCAGTTTTCAGACATGAATTCCAGAACATGAAAAAGATTTAACAGAGCCCTACAAAAGATAAATGGAAAACACATTAGGCAGCCACAAAAGCCAGCTGCTGTAAGGCAAAGTAGAATGCTTGAGATAATGCAAAGCTCACCCCAGAATCTGGTTTCTGAATCTTTTAAAACTTCCCCCCCCCCCCCAACAAATCCCAGAAGATCCCGGTGTGTTCTTTATTTGCTTTGTAGGGGGAAAAGAGAAAGGCAAATATGGGTGTAAGGTCTTATTTCATGAAGAACAGTGCTAGAAGATACCTTTATTCCTGTCTTTCCCCATGATGGAACCTAAGACGAAATGCAAGCCCTGTAAGTATCATTAATTTCACTAATGATACTTCACTGTTTAGGGGCCTCAGGAAAGCAATCAGTCTTTTTAATGATATTCTGTTATTGCCTGGCAAAATCACAAGCATGACCAGAGATACTGGAAGGACCTGACAACTAATTAAGGCGATACTACACTAATTTACTTACAGAAGCACTAGAAACTATTTCTTCCACCCCCAAAAAAGCCTCTAACTGAAATTACAATACCACTCACCTTCCAGTGCAGAGAAGTTGGATTTTTTTTTTTAACTGCACCAGTTCTTTCCCCCTCCAAGTAAGTTAGACATCAGCATATATTTGCTATAGCTAAATATACTCAGAATAGATGATTAGGTAATCACAACCCTGAGAAAGGATATTTGGGAAATATGGCAGTTTGCTAGGTCTTTATATAACATAAAGAAGGGAAACAGCATCTCATATTTTCCTTAAACAGTACTTCATTTGGCTGCTATCAATTTAATTTCTGTAAGACAAATCCAGCACTTCAGAAGCAAGTGAAGTGAATACAATTATACATTTATTATTAAGAAGCCATTTCAGCAGAAAAGAGAAGTTTTTAATTGCACGGCAACAACGCCGCACACAAATCACGCCCCTGAACCGAGTCCTGGCAGCATTTTTTGGCCACGACGGCTGGCTCTTTATTGATAAGGGCACTGAACGCAGCACCTCTCAGTACTCGGTAAGGAAAGGAAACACGAGAGCTTAACGCCCCTTTCACCCCTCACAGACCAGCTTTAGAAACACAGTACGAAGATTTTTCTTCTGCACGCGAAAGGCCCCTCTGAACACTGCCGGCCCTCAGGCACGGTGCAACCGGGCCCTCGTTTTGAATAATTTTATATTCACGCTGCCAGCAGCGCAGACCACCGCCGCCAGCCGAGGCCAAGCCCGGCTCCGCACCGGGCTCCCCTCGCCGGGCCGGGCCGGGCCGGGCTGGGCTGCGGCCGCCGCTGAGGCAGCGCCGGCTGAAGCCGCCCACGCCGCCGGCCCGCGGGCGACCGGCGCAGCCCCACGCGGGGGCACCGATCCCCCCCGCAGCCCGCACCCAGGGGAGGGGCGGCTGCCACCATCTTGTCAACCGCCGTCCACCGGCCGCCGCTGCCCGACGCGCCCCGCCGAGGGCCCCGGCCACAAAGGCAGCGCGGCGCCGCCGCCCGCCGCGACGCCGGCCCCAGCACCCGCTTCCCTCCGCCGCCGCCCCGACTCACCTCCAGGCGGAGGGAGGCGCCGCAGCCCCGCAGGAACTCGCGGATGTTGCTCAGGCACTCGCCCTCCGTGCGCGGCTCCGGGTACACCTGCAAGACAAGAGGCGGCGGGCTCGGCTCGCTGCGCTGCGCTGCGCTGCCCCCCGGCCGCGCCGCTCCTCCCCGCACCGCACCGCGCCGCCCGCCGGCGCTGCCCTCACCTCCCGCTCCCTCCGCAAGCGGCGGCGCCGAGCGCTCCCTGGGAAGGCGGCTGAACCGGGAAGTAAACACGGAGCACAGGAAATGGCGTGCGAGGGCAGGGGGATGCAGGGCCGCGCCGCCCCGGTCCCCTCCGCTCCGCTCCGCTCGGCAGGGCGAGGCGAGGCGAGGCGAGGAGGCGGCGGCGCCGCTCACGGCGGCCGGCACAGCCTGCGCGGCACCGGCCGGCGAGACGGGAGGGGCCGGGGGGAGGTCAGGTCTGCCTGGAAAATCCTAAAGAGGTTTTAAAACGCCACCAACGCCCGCGCCGCGGCATCAGCCATTTGGGCGGGGGGGCAGGTCGGGCAGCCCCGGCTGAGGCGGGGGCGCAGCCCCGCCTGGTGCCGCCCCCCCGCCGGGGAAACTGCCCTCCTCGGCCCTGTCCCCCTTGGGACCGCGTCCTGCCCCGGGCTGGACTGGGGGGGGGGGAGATAAATAAATAAATAAATAAATAAATAAATCTCCCTTTTGTCATTATAAAGGAAAAAGCAGAAGCGGCACAGGTGGTTCTTGCCTTTTGCGGTGCTGTTCGTGCACTGATTGACCTCGCTTCACCCTTTAATATCGCTTTGGTAAGGAAAAAAAAAAATATATATATATATATATATATATATTAGAAACTCCCCAAAGAGCTCAGTGGAAAAATAACAGTACCCAAAAGTTAATGATCTGTCAATTCTAACATCTAGTATTAATTATTTTTTGCTTATCTCTAGTTTAACGAACCGCTGCGGTCTCTCCTCAGCCCTGAGAACAAGGAAGCTCACAAAGAGGAAAACCTTGACTGAACTTACAGGAAAAAAAGCATTTGGCAATACAGCCATGTGCTCACTGTAGCATTACTCATACTGGCTTGTAGTTCTATCTTTATCCTTAAACTTAAAATGTAGAACTTTATGCAGAAAAAGTTGCCTTCAGTGCCAATAGCTTAATTTACCATAACTTAAGTTCTGTGCATGCATGAGTATTATTTCACAATAACTTCACTTACTTCTATGAA
Organism: Apteryx rowi; assembly: GCF_003343035.1. Lineage (NCBI taxonomy): Eukaryota > Metazoa > Chordata > Aves > Apterygiformes > Apterygidae > Apteryx > Apteryx rowi. The sequence continues at coordinate 551,484 of NW_020449052.1, read as the reverse complement.
GCAGTTTACCAAACAAAATATTGCTCAAACCGAGAGTAAATAGACCTGCAGCCCTGAACACATAGTTCTGTTTGAATGTGAAAGCCTAGCACAAAAGTGCACTGGAAGTCATTGGAAGTTAAGGTGGCAATGCATGATATTGTGTCCTTTGATTACACATTACACCAGGAAGGATCTTTTGTTAAATACACATGTATGTCAGGACTACATGTGTTCACAACCATAATACACCTCCATAGCACTTGGAACTCAACACAAGGTTGACTCCTTTTAAACACTGCATCAAGCTGAGGCCAAGATACTGCCTTCCCATGTGTTTATACAATATCAAAGATATTTCTGACTTCATGATATCACAAAAATTAGTAAATACAACAGCATGACTGAGTGAACCCAGTACAATGAAATTTAAAACACAAGTCACCATCACCTTCCAAACATAAAATTCAGAAGGTATCAAAGCTGGTCTCACAACTGGAGAGGACCGTAGAAAACAGCAGACTTCAGTATCTTTAGCTCAGGATCCAACCATGCCAAACAAGCATATGAGTTTTAAATGAAGGCCCCTGTTTCATAATAGAAGGAATTGGTAGCAATATCAGCTGAAGGAGTTTCCTTTCCTCAAGCATGCACACACTCACAATATAAACTCAAATTTTTTGGTACTATGATAAACTGCTGTGGGTTAAAAATAGCCATTTTACCATACAAAAATGTAAAAGGAGTATCAAGGAAGTCCTGCACGAGTAGGTCAGCCTGAATGGGAATATCAGTAAATTCAGAAAGGATACAAGTGATAACAGAACCCTCCTGGAAACATGAACTTCATCCCTCTCACGCTGGTTTTGCACTGATTGTTCGTTATACTTCTTGATTGCTCTGATTGATTAACTTACTTCTTAGCAATTCTAGTAAGAAATCTCAACATTTGCATATCATTCCAACATCTACTGTAGAAAGGTTTCTTAAGATCTATATTAGTATTTCTGTGTATATGCTTCTAGCATGCTCCCTCCTCCATATTACTGGCTAAAACTTACACAATAATTATATAATTGCAATTTACAGTACCTTTTTTCTTCAACTATGTGCATAATGACTTTCTTTAATCACCTTTATAGGTCATACCTCCTCATCCCTTTATTGTACCCACCACTTTTTTCTTGGTTGCTTCTTCTACTTTATCAAGGCCTCTTTTCACATTGAGAAACCTTAAAACTACTTATAGTCCCCAAACAAGAATAACCTCTAACAAGAAATCACTGTAAATCTAGAAATCTATCTTAAAAGAAACAAACTTGTCTCATAACATAATCAGGTATATCACTTTAACAGTTGTTATTCCGAAAGTCCCTAGCAAGTTAAGTGCAGAATTCTGTAATTGTAGAGACCCAGATATATGAAATACTATCTCATAAAAGACTGTGCAGTACCTGGAAATAGGCCAAAACAACAAAAAGAAAAAGCTAAGCAGGGACACCTGATTAGAGGAGGAAAAAAACTTGCAGTTAAAGATTAAAGAAACAACAACCAAAAACCCTTAACCTTGCAAAGAGTCCCCTTTCAGATCTGGAAGTTTAAAACATGCCAAATACATGTCAGGGAAATCTCAGCCCTACCAAAACTCTAATGCATCTTTCCATTTAAAAATCATCTTCCCTCAACAAAATAAAATAAGGTTCAGTAAATCTTTTAAAATGCAAATTTTTCTCTCACAAAATAAGGGAATAAATTTCAGCAGTAAAACAGGGCTCTGTCGGAGCGATGACACAACAGGCTAAATTTTCTCAGCTCTGTGAGTACAGTGGCATTTTTATCCAACAGGAGATAGAGGCATATGGGTAAAGAATCTAAAAATATCTGTGTATTCTGCTAGAAATTTAAAGAAAAGTATAATGAACCCATAAAAGAAGCAAATCCACCAAGTTATTTACCTGGGAAATCTTAATATGATTCTGACAATCATATACTTAGAAACATAGTGATCTGGGTAATAAACAACCTGAGTTAGAATCTTAAACTTAGTTAAGTGGAGCAAGCCATTGTTAAAGTCACACCTATGGTATTAGACATCCTTTACATAAAGTTATGTGAAACTTAGAACACCTACCTCTCATAGGTAACATTTATAGCCTCACAGACTGTTCAAAATGTAATAGAATATAAATGCAAGCAGACCACAAGCAGGTATTAGTCTGCCTGAAAAATGGCAAATACGTGTTTCATTACGCTCACTGATTTTCTAAAAGAGAGGATAAACAAAAATAGGTAAAGTAGGGCCATGATCTGAAATAACTTAATAAAAAGTAGACTATGCACATAAAGCCAATGAAAAAAAGAGGTTACATATTTTCCTCCCCAGTGTTTGTTTCATCCTCCTGCTAGCATAGGCCAGCACTGTTAGTTCATTAATAGGGGCTGTCCTCTTATTACATGTCTATATGACTGGTAGTACAAAGAGGCCTCAGTATCCAACTGGAACCTCTATGTGCTACAGTAATACAAATAAAAAAGAATAATAGTAATTAGAAAAGACAGGAATTCCAGAGGGACCTGACAGATTCTTAATTAGGGATTGGGGCTCCACAGTGGAATTCAGAGAGACAAGTGGAAGGTAATGCACAGAGCAGCAACAGTTTAAACCACTAAGAGGACAGGTTCTGATTAAGATTTAATCTCTCGGGGAGTAGTTCTAGAAATTATGGATAGTTCACGAGGACATTTATATGATGCACTGCAGCTATTAAGAAGTAGAGAATATTTTCTGCCATTGAAAAGAGATGGAGGATAATATAGGATACAAATAGATGGAACCTAGCTAAATATTGCATCTGTTTTGATCCGTTTAAATCTATGATTTAATCAACAACACCACATACATAAAAAGGGGCACTGCAGAGATAGACAGTATCAAAAAAGGTATGACACTGGCTTTCTTAGAAAAAATGAAAAAGGCTACCATTCTTTCATTAGACAGGGAAAATGTACAAAAAAAATGAGAGGAATGTATAAAACAAAACATACATTTAAAGGAGAAAAAGACAGTCCTTTGATTATAAAGAATAAACACCAGAAATGAATAAAAACTAAAGACTCACTTTTTCAGCTATAACTATGAAAAACTAGCTGTTTACTCATATTTATCTGATGAACAGTTTGACTAGATGGATGAAAACTGAGAGGTGTAGGAGATTTTTGAAATATAAAATGGGATCTACCATGAAGGCAATTGGAAGAGATTGAATAATAGCAGGATTACTACATACAAGTTAAAAAAAAAATCAATCATATATCTAGAATGACATATAATCTGTACAACATGGTTTATTGTGTAAGAAGACCATCTCAATTACAAGAAGGCAGTGACTAATAAAACAGGTGACTACAAACCAGTAGATATGTGCAGCAGACTTAAACATGTTTTGGTCAAGAGCATAGCTGCTTGATTCTGATCAGTTCAAAGACTCGACCTTCAAGCAGGCATGCTGGGGGGGAAATCCTGTAAAGAGGCAACCCTTCACTTTAAAGAGCCTTACAGAAAAATGACACCATAAAGGAATGTATTGTAGAGACAGGGTGGACTAGCGTGCTGTCCATCTATCAATGTTCCTGATCATTTCTCTTGTATACTGCTGATTCTGCCTACAGTCTTTTACACCACATCTGTCTCACAACAGGAAACATTTTTTTCTGCATGTTTTAAAACATCTTGTCCGCACAGACAATTACTGTAATCTAATCAGCAAAAATACAATAAATGAATGATACAGCAAAGCTATAGAGACAGTCCTGTTTATCATATTCCACACTATAGCAGCCACATTTCGATTCCACAGCATCCCGTCTCTCTGGATGGCCAAAGCAGAACAGCATCAAGGGCAACAGATTTTCTGGTGGAACACAGCAGTACAGAGCATCACTGGGGCGAACACCTCTACCACAAATGCTACAGACTGGGGTTTATCACCAGAGTTCTTGTTCAGGCTACGGATGAGATAAATGTTCTCACTGGGAGGAGGAAATCAGGAATTCTCACGCTAACTCAGGCTGCAAAGAAGCAGATGGTTCACCATCCAGTAACTACTGCAGCCTCTCTCACTACTCCTTCTGTCTGCTCCATTACCTGTGCTTAGCAGTGCCCTTCCCTTGAGACAGACACACCAACGCTGATCTCCTGCTCCATCTTCATTCCCATAGCACCTGCCCTAACAAATTTTATCAGGCAGGGATGTAAAAGAGTGTCATGAAACTGGTATCCTCTACAGCCATAGAGGAGGACATAAAATGTGTTTCTCTGTGAAATTCAAAAAAGAATTAGACATGTAGAGGGACATTCATTGTGTCTACCGCAAGGCGTCTATCTTAGGTGCCTACATGATCTCCCTACATGATCAATGAACAGACAGGCTCAAATGACTGTATATGGAGTCATATGCTCTTACCAAGGACAGCACAGCAATAAAAACAGAAGTTGCAGCTGCCTTTTGAAGGGTTGTATCTTTCACGTCTATAAAGGAGGATCATTCTGCACTTGAACCCAAACACTTCATGCATTGTACATCTTGCTGATGACATTAGCAGGATTCTGTAATTTAACTAAAAACACAGATCCGGATTCTTAGTAAGATGCAGTTTTGTTTTATAATCAAGCATATATAGACAGCACCGGATGTTACAATGGTACTATCTCTGCAGTACTGTCACTCTTTAGTATTGACTTTTCCCAGTCTATAAAACCTGCTACCCAAAACTTTTCAATAGTGACACTCACAAAAATTACTGTGTGTTACACACCTGTATTTTGGCATGAGGAAGCTGTGAAAACCCAGCATCAGGCACTGTCAGTGCAGAAGATAACAGCTAGATCCAGGAATAGACCTCAGCTCTTAGAAGTCTGGCACTAGACTGCCCAAATTTTACACTTCCAGTGTTCATACAAGAATTCGTCTAGGTGCCCTGGCTCTCTGTAGAACACAAAGGGGAAGGTAGGTGCCTTAAAACAAGACATAAAATTCTCATATGCCAAGAAGGGTACCCCTTGCTTGGAGCTAACCAAGAGTTAACATAGAAAAAGGCAAGAGCAGGGGTGCATCTGTGTTCTTGACATTATCCTGGACTTTAACAGAGAGAATCTCCATCTGCTTATTGTCCCAAACCCCAGTCATGTCCTAGACTTAGGAGAGCCCTTTGACTGTCCTCTCAAAGAACTCAACAGGGTATCCTCTCTAAGAAGTGGCAGATGCCCAGTTTTTACAAAATAGCTCAGCATAGGGGTTCCCAAGCCTCCTGCCCTCAGACACCACTATCAGTGATGGCAACAACTCTGTATGGATCTATAGATCCCACTGCCTCATTCCATAGCCTTAAGTGGGTTAAGGCCACACATCTGAATCTCTTCTGTTGTACATCCCGTATACGCCACCAGTCACTGTGCCCCATCCTTCCACCTGCCCAACCACAGACCACAGAACACCACCTTTGCAGCCAGCAACTCCAGCCCCAAATTTCAACCCATCATTTAGCTCTGCTCTTCTACCAGATAACCTCATCTCGCCCATCAGGAACCCAGCACCCCTCCTTTACTTGCCGATGGGCCACACCATCTCATCAGCCACATCTCCCTGTTCCTTTGACTTCCACCCTGTTTCAGCATCTGGAACCAGAAGCACTTGGACTCACTAAAGACTTCTCTAACGCTTTTAAGTTCTTCTGCACATGCCCAGAAAAGCCCACCTGACTGATTTAGGCATCATTACTAGCAACCTGTACTCAAATACATTGATGCTCTGCTTTAGCTGCTTTAGTCCTTTCTTAGAAATAGCCTTCAAAAACTAAGTTAAGCTTACACTGCTAAGTCTGGGAAGGAAATTTACACTTAATATTTCAACCAGCTCCGTAACAGCATTGATAAACTGGTTCTTTGAGTCTCAAACAAAAACTCAAGCCACATTTTCTTCATTTTCCCCTGTAAAAATGATACTGTAAGACTGATACAGCTGTTTGAACTCATCCTTTCAGATCTGCACATGTATTAAACAATGTTCAGGAAAACAGTATGTACTTTGCACTGAAAGTGCTGTACTTTTGCTACTTCCCTTGGACCCTGATCAAATTCCTATCAAAGTCTGTAAACTGACTTGCAAGAGTTGCGTATTTGATCAAGTCCAAAGATACAAACACAGTAAATTAAGGGTGCCATGACATTCTAGATAATTATAGTTTTGTTTTCATTAGTTTCCATTATATTTTTGTATTTCATACAAAAACTGCATTAAGACAATGTTATGAAACTGTATTAAGAGAATGCCAAGCACTTAAAATTCAGCAAACGCAAGACAGAAAGTTGCCTTTGCAACTGTAATCAAGATCTTCTTGCAGGCCCACCCTGTGAACTGAACAAGGCAGGAGTCCTATTGAAATACTACCACGTGAATATGCATATTTAGAGTATTTTACGTATACCCATAGGAGGGTCAAGTTACAGTTGCATGAGCAATCTCTTTTTTAGCATTTCCTAAATTCTGAGAGCTAATATTCCTAAATCCCATGTTTTTGCTTACTTGCTTGCTATTTTAAAGAAAAAGATGAAATCAGATAATGTGCCACTACCACAAACTCCATGCAATATTATCAGAACCGCACTGCTGAGACTAGCAAATTGCTACTCCAGGTGTGAGATTCAAGCAGTGGTTGGAGAAGACCTATCTAAACAGATATCTGGGGAACCCCATTCACTGGCATTCCTCTGTGAAGGGAGGTTGACAAGTAGGGATTTTGCACCCCTTCCCATGCAATCCTGCGGTGTTTCCTGTGCAATGCATAGTGTCACTGTGTTGATGTAGCGTGAGCCTGGGCTCCAGGAGTCCAATCATTCAGGGTTTGTTTATACTGGAAGAGCTCTGCTGCTACAGCTATGCTGGCACAGCTCCTCAGTGTGGATGTAACATATGCCAGAGAGGGAATTCCTCTGCCAGTCTAACTGTACTACTTCCCTGAATGACATTAACAAAGCCAACAAAAGCACTTTTCTGTCAGCACAGCTGCATCAGCGAGGAGGGGAGCTGGGGGCGGTGATTTTACTACTTTTTCCCTTTAAGTGTGTGAACATATCCCATTGGACTACCACAGCACTACAGAGGAGACCATATTATGGGCAAGATGCTAAGATTTTCCTGTGGAACTCCTTGCAGAGAAGGAAAACAGAGACTTCGTACGTTAGACCTGAACTTAGCTTCACAGGACAAGAGGGGACTCTGCCCGCCGATTATCCATGGTCTGCAGTGACGAACGGAGCTACGAGAACTTCTCACAGAAGCGGCCAGCTACCTCACCTCGACTTCGCCGTGCCATTCAGGGGCAATCATTGCAAACACTTTATACTAAGAGATAGGGAGCAAATCTTGCATTGCTCCACTGAGTAAAACCATGAAGAGTTCAGGAGTGTCACACTGGCTAAGGATCAGGGAGTAAAGCTCAGCCAGCCAAGCTAAAGTCCAGCCAGCGTGCAAGATTGACGCGGTTTCCATGTTGCCAACTATAATATTTTCGCAAGCCCTGTGGGGTTTACTATTTTTTAAGGCTTCTTCTCTTCAAATCACAGGCATTGGGTAACAATAAATTAAAACTGTAGCTTAAGAAATATATGTACTGAATTCCCTTCAGAGGTTCAAAGCCAGATTTTAAATACATGTATGCATATATATGTATAAATGCACACAGTTATATAGATATATAATTTGTAAACTTCAGCCTTAAGGCCAGACTTACACTTTTTCTAAGGCTTGAATTACAATCTTAAGCATTTCTAATTGAATAATGTGGTGTGCTCCACCGCTAGCATGTTTTGGTAACCAGAGGGAGACCGCTGATGCCAACCTGAAGCTCTTGCCTTTCCACACACAGACGCAGCATGCTGGGGATGGTCTGGGTTAACAGTAGGGCTGCTGGAGGCCTCAGGAATTGCCTTTTCTGCTGTCCCTATTACACACCAATGCAAAAAGAACACATCTAGCAACTGTGGAAAGGGCATTAAAAAGTGTGAGACCAGCAAAACTACATTTTCTTTCTGTATTTTTCTCACAAAAACAGTTTCATCATCAATAATAGTACTGATTTCCCCCTCCTCTCTGGTTCTCGCATATCCTTATTTAACTCAGTATAGACCCTTCTGCATTAACGGGGTCTGATTTTCAAGAAAGAAGAGACACCAAACCCAGATACAAGTCCTCTGCTTCCTTGACATACTGTATTTCTCTGGGTAAATCAGTCACCCAGAATTACAAAGCCAATGAATAAATGGAAAAGGCAACACTATTTTCTTTCTGTGTATCTGCTGCACTCCTGTATTCAAAAGGCGAAAGGAGAAATGTAAGTAACAACTTCTTAACAGGCCCAATGATCCCTTGAAGTAGCCAACAATAACACTGACGAGAATAAAATCTAATCTGGGAAAACACAGGCTAAACAACTTTGCTCTGGCTAATTTTCCAAGAGTGTTCCGCTAGCCCTCCAAGTACTTCCACCCAGGAACAACAGAATTCGCACACACCAGGGCTCCCTGAGCAGCCACAGCAGGCACAGCTTCCCAGCATGGATTATTCTTCCCAGAAGCACAAATAATCTCCTCAGGAGCCTGTATGCAAGGACTATTGCTGGGAGGGAGAGAGCATATGGGCATTAAAATGCAGATTTTGCTTCCTGTCTCCCAGGTCCAGTCCTATGACAACCTTTTGCTGTTGCTGTAATACCGGCTTCTGCAATACCTTCTCTATGGATTTCAATGAGCGAAGGCAGGACAGTCTTTTAATTCAGTCGGGCATACCCCAACAGCCTCGCCAGGATCACAGGGGCAAAGCCATCCTGCCAGAAGCACTTCCCAAATTCAGATTGCTCAGATGCCACTGGCCCCTGGCAATGCTACCTTACAAGTGACTGCTGGACCACTAGTGGGATGCTCACCAAGGTTTCTGAACTCTGCCTGTGCTCCACAGTCAGCTCACAGCTAATGCAGCACTCTCTGCAAAGGTAGTAGGAGATAAAAATCACTGCTTGTTATCATTTCTAACTCCTAAAGACCTTCCCTTCCTTCTTTCTCTGCAAAGCTGGAAACACCACATTCAGGTCACACCCTCGTCAACAGGACAGAAGCATTTGGCCCCGATATGTCAATGTGAAATCAGGGACAAGTGAACATAATTCCTACTTTGTCAACAAAACGAGTGTTCACAACTATCGTGAGCACAAATGGAGTGGGATAGCTGCCATACCTAACAGCTTGAACCCTCCTTTTGGGGAATATGAGTCTTTTTAAGTGTTTCTGCTCATATACAGCAACTCATTTGCCTTGTGAGTCATGAACAGTTAATTTCTCCCTAAATTAAAACTCAGAATGTCTCTTCAGTCATTTAAAAGAGGAGGATGATATTAATATATTAGGTATTTTTAAAAATATACTAATCTTTTCTCCCATCAATCTTGATGCTGTATCTTTAACCAGTCAAATTAATGTCAACTTTGCTGCCCAGCCTCCAGTCAGAGAACAGCTTTGTTACAACTGCATATTCCCCCTTGAGTCTTAGCCAGCAAGAGAGTTTTATTTATTTTCCTTAGGCCCGACTCGCTCCGTTCCTCTCACGCATTCGTGATGCAGGAACAGTCAGAGGAAACGGCTGTGTTTTGGATCAGCCTCCCACGTGCAGTAGAGTAGCTTCTGGATTGTTTAATCTTATACTCGCCGCAACAGTTGATGATGGTCTGTTCTGCAGAGGACAGCCCCGGCATGCTTCCTCATCAGACGGCTTCAAAGAGCGAAACCAGCTGCTCTCACCCCCTGTAGCACCCCTTCACCCAGGGGGACGGGGACCACACAGTGCCAAATCGCTGGGCAGAGGCTGGATTCCTTCCCCCAGTGCATTTTCCTTAGCATAACTCTTAACTGCATAAAGCTGTCCTCAAAATAGTGCTTTTTGTTGAACAACTGACCAAAAATGAAAGTACAACAGAACTTAATGGAGCGCGAAGTCTAATATGACAAGGAAAATTCCCACTCTAGTTTTAATCTCTATTTACAATGTCAAAAGTGGGTCAAACTGGTCTGTGATGAAGGAATTTATTTGGAAAATGATCTCTGCAATGAAAAGCATCTAAGAAGTGAACAACTGCACTGCAATGCTAGCGCAGTGGTCCCCTCCCTTACCATTAAAGTAATTCAATTTCATAGTGGAGGGCTGAAATGCTGTAACTTGAAATTGGAGCCTTTCATTCAAACGACTTTTAGTGTAATTCTCTATCCTACAGATCAACTGACCAGTGCATTCCAGTACAAATCTCTGTGCTTTAAAAAACTGACACATAGCTGGTTTTGGTTCAGGGTTTTGTTTTGGGGGCTGGGGGGTTGCTTTGTTTTTTTTCTTTTTTTATTAATTGTTCTTCCTTTTGTTCCCTTCCCATGTTCAGGATAAAATTACCCAGCAGTGCCATCACACTGCCTAACCCAACTATTTTATTTTACCGTGTCATATTCTCTCTTGAAATGCAAAGGAATCATAATGATATGCAAAGGGAGCCAAAAAATGAGAGAAAATCTGTACTAACATTACTTTCCAAATTGTTTTCATTCACAGTTCTTGGAATCTGGTGAATTTAACACCTGTCTTTTGTTGTTCTTCAAGATAGAATTTAATATAAACAAATTTAGTCAAAGCTTCCTGACAAGTTGAGTGTTTTTCTGCACAAAGATCGTGTACAAATACACAGCAAACTAAAGGAAGAACATACTAACCAGCCTTGAAATCCACTGATATATCTACTTAAGGAAAATCTGTTCTTTGACCTTCAAGTGCTTTATTCCTTTTATGGTCACACAACCTTTATTTATTAAAATTCTTCTACTAATTACTCTCAGGGTGCCCAGAGGCTTTAGAAGGACAAAATGCCAAAAAATGTATTATTGCATTACTGTTCATACAGAATCCTTTTTCTAAACAGTTTTAAAAAGAAAGAAATTTATAGCACTTTCTAAAAAGCATCTTTGAAGAAAACCTTAATAAACTTTCTTATGTATAATTTGTATTATTTATGTACTATTTGGTTTTAGCTGCTGCAGTGTATTTACAGGAAAATGAGCTCTGTGAGTCTTCAAAGAGTTAGTCTGCTCATGTCAGATATTTATAGAAAGTTATGATCTTAAATGATTTTGAGAACTGAAGCAGCCTTGATCTGTGAACCAAACTTTGCATCGTTTAGACTTCAAAAATGTCCAGTTTGAACTGTAGGCTTTGAGAACGGATAAGGAATAAAGGGTTTATATTTAAAATGTACCCAGTGTAAAAAAATACTACATAAATGAAAAGTAGTAGCAAAAATGGCATTGAAAAATAACAGAAAAACAAGGAGGGATGTGAATGTTACGTGTTTTTATTAGCAAAACAACAAAAAAAAGAAAGTATTATAGAGAATAGCTCAGTCTTATCTTTCTTTCAGTCTCTGACCTATCATTATGTGGCACATGTTCTGGATCTATAGAAAGAGAATCTTTACAAAGTTTGAGGGGAAAATGAGTTCACGACTCCCTTGGACATGTCTGAGAATTAGAAAGGGCAGCATGAAAGGCATACTAAAACAAATACAGTTCTCCTCACAGAAATAAGCAAACAGCCCTACAAAATGCACGATTTCCCCCCTGAACTTAACTAAAGCAGAGCCTGAGGGGAACAGGACCATGGACTAACATAGGTTGGTCCGGGCCATGGGCAGTCTCCAAATAGCACTAGCTCCAGGAACTCAGAGGCCAGGAAGCTCCAGCTTTCCTCCCTCCCATTGCTGAAGCCGCCTTCCCGCCCCGGCTGCCACCCCAGCCCATATGCAAACCCCCCTCTCCACACCACAAGGTCCATTAAGGCATGGATGGACAGACCCCAATGAGCCCCCAGCGCAGACCCACAGACAGCTCCTTGCACACCACACTGGGAAGAGGGTAGGCTGGGGCAGCTGTGCTCCTGCACAAACCCTCCTCTGGGTTCATGTCACGAAGGGATCCCTACCTGAACATCAAAGACATTAGCTACCCTGATATTTAACAAAAAAAAAAAAAAAAAGTGAAATTTCCATTAACAAACTCATTTACATTAACAAAGCCATTCCTAGTTATACCCCACTCAGGAACGTATATTGAGTTGGAAAACACTATTCTAACACTATTCTATTGACTTATTTCCATCAGGCTCTCTTAATTATTTTGTTGTACAGTACAGCCTGTCTCCCAAGTTGAGTTCGGGGTCCCATTTTACTAGGCTTGACATCCACATGCAGGGAAAGACTTTTTCTGCCCCAAAGTTTGGAGTCCAAAGCACTTTCGAGAAGCTGCACTCAGAGAGGACTGGTAAGATGTTGTGCTGAGTTAGTTTTGTTAAGACTTGGTGCTAACCAGACAAGAGGGAGCCTGGGGAAAGGAAGCCCCGAGGGACCCTGCCTTTGCAGCTGGGGACCCCTACTCACGTAGGTAGCTGGGATGACTCAGGTGGACCCTGTCCACGGCCCCATGTCCTCCCTGCTGCCAGACGTGTCACCCCAGGCAGCTGAAAAGGACATTTACCTGCTCCGGAGCTGCAGTTTGCAGGGTATTGAATGAAATGAATAGCAGTTTGCACCTACCCTAGCAGAGCTGCGAGTGCCCCAGGAGCAGATACGTGCCTCTTCCAGCTCTATTACACAAACAGCAACTCCTGGGCAGAACTGGGGCGGCAGTGGCTCTGGGCGTCCCAGCTGGCTCCACCTGCCACCATGCCGGAGCCCAAGTCACCCACGCTCCCACCACAGCCAATACGCCATATCCACTCCTGTCGCCTGGATCCATCAACAACACCCTGGGCTCCCCAGTAGTTTCTCCAGCCCTATATTGTCTCCGAGTTAGCTTGCAAATTTTGGGGGGCAGGAATGGCCTACTCAATTCAGGTCAGCAGGACCCCCATCCCGGACCAGGTTCTCTGGGCTACAGTACAACACAAAACAACAACCACTTCAGTACGTAGCAAATTCAAGAACTGAACCAAGACAGCCAAAGCCAGTGCTGCGCCCAATGCCCCAGTTAGCTCAACGTACCAGGTTTTCAACTTTGTGGGTCAGTGGGCTATTTTAAAAAGAGCCACCAAAGGTAACAAAAACCTACTGTCAGCAGGCTTAAATGTCTGTAGTGGCAAGGTCTGCAAGCTGAAAAAGTTGAAAAATACGGAATATGGAATTTTCCTGTCAACACAGCAGAAGATCTTCATTCATCTTCTCTTCACTACCTTGTATGGTTCAAAAGAAAAGTTTTGCCAACATACACAGTTCAAGTGTATGTATTACAGGAAAAAAAAAATCGAGATGTATGTTACATTGTTGAACACTTCCTCCAGCAGGCAGCATGAAAGCTGGGGCACTGAGCCCAGGTGAGACAATTGCATCATTCCCAGTCTTGAGGTACAGTATCAAAAAATCAAAATTCTCTATATCAGAACCACAAAAAAGAATTATGCATGCATATATATAATACATGAAATTTACCTGACATACTATATTTTTTCAACCACAACACAGAATACAACTGTGCGGTGTGTTTTTTTTCAAATCCAAAAAAGACGGGATTTTTCCACTACAAAGCGCTAAGAGACCTAAATAATTGTGAAACAGCCTGCATGACAACTAAGCGTAGTACTACAAAATATCCTCCAAACGTCGAAAGGGATGAGCTGCATCGCACCCCAAGCGAGGTGAGGCACTGACTACTCCGGCAGTCGCGGAGACAAGTTTTCAGCCGGCTTTACAGCACCGGCAGAAAAGGTCCAACCTCAAAAACGCACGTTCAAATTCAAGAGCGAGGGCTTCATGTTAAAGCGAAGCTTTTTTTTTCTTCTTTGCCCCCCCCTTCTCTGTGTCCTCTCTGCGTGAAACCCTTGCAAAGCCGCGGCTGCGAAGGGAGGGAAGCCCTTTCCGGGGAGGCAGTTTGCACCCCCAGCCGCCCCCTCCGCGGGCCCTGCCGGGGGGCACCGGGGCTGCGCGGCCGCCCGGGGCTGAGCCTTCCTCGCCCTCCTCCTCCTCCTCGTGCCCGCCAGGACTTTGTGCCGAGCCGCGGCTCCTGGCCGCCGCCGCCCCGCGTCCCCGGCGGGTCTCCCGGCGGCGGCCGCGGGCTCGGCGCGCCCCTTCCCCGCGGAAGGCCGCGGGCGGGGGGCGAGGCCGGGCCGGGCCGGGCGCGGCCGCACAAAGGGCGCCGCGGGGCCGCGCAGAGGGCGCCCGGCGGCACTTACTTTCTCGATGGTGCCGGGGAGCAGGCGGTCCAGCAGCCTGCACAGCACCACGCCGTCTTTCAGAGACGACTGCAAAAATCCCTCCGGGTCCGAGATGGTCTTTTTGGGCGACTCCAGCACGCCCAGGGTGATCAGCCACGTAACGGTCTGCTCCGCTGAATTCATGGCCGCGGCCGGGAGGAGCCGGGCCCCGGCGAGCGGCGGCAGCGCACCGGCGAGGAGACCCTTTGACTACTGATTTTTGGGGTGCCCCCCCGCTCCCAAACCCTCTCTTTCCCCGCGGCCGCGGCTTCACGCGGAGGCCGCAGCGGCCGGCGCTGCCCCCGCCTCCCCCATGTGAATGCAG
>NW_020449052.1:495341-536603 GCF_003343035.1 Apteryx rowi | reverse complement strand
GGCCGCCCTGTAGAATTAGGGAAAAGTCACCGGCTCCCCCTTCCCGGGCAAACGGCCCAGGAGAAAAAAAAAGAAGAAAAAGAAAAAAAAAGCGGTTTTCATCATAGGCCGTGTTCTGGTAAAATCGCCTTCTAGGAAGGCTGGCAGCGCATCCTTGGCCCGGCCGGGCCCTTCTGCACGTTCTTCGCGCCTGCTTGCACTTTGAGCGAGCAGCGAAGCCGACTGCTAGGGCTGCGCACGGCGGCTGAAGCGCTGGGCCGCCTCGCCACTCTCCTTTCCAGCCATCATGCCTGCAGCTTGCCACATGTGCCCCCGGTTCGCTTTCTGCGAGTTTCCACGATCCCAGTTTATGGCACCACTTGAGAAGCCAGTGTAAATACTTGGAAATATTGGGAAGGTTAATCTGAAAGAACTGCTTAAAGCATCAGTGTCATTCCCGTTTTTATTCCAGAGAAACCCATTCCTTACAACTTTGCTCGACAAGATCCTGTTTGAAATGGGTGTTTTTCTGTGTTAAAATAGGCCGTGCGCTGCCCAGGGGAGGCAGAGCCTCCCCATCGCCATGAGCATCGCCACTGCAGCACGTGTGCTGCGAGATGTGATGCAGTGGCAGCCACGCTGCTGCCTCCCCCTGCTCGGGGTCCATCCGCACCCAATCCACCCAAGTGCAAAACTGTGCTTAAAACAATGTTAGATAGTATGTTTTCAGCCCAGAACTATTTGCTCCGGTTTTGCAGTCGTATGCAAAGTATTACCGCCTGTCATATACTGCTGCGGGTTGCTTCCAAGTTGGCTTTTATGCGGACAGGGAAATAGCTGTACTGGCTTACGGGGTAGCTTTCCAGGTTCACTATCCCATCTCTGACTGTAGGCCAGCTCCAGCTGCTTCTCCAAAAGACATATGTGCCTTTGGATTTGAGATGAAATAATCTGACTCCAACATTAAATCTCCTAATCTGTAATATTAGCAGCTTTCGTTAAACTCTGACTCATAATGCGTAATAGCTCTTCCAAAATTTGTTAATATTAACCATTTGAAACTTTTGCTTTCCTGTTTGCCCCTTCAGTACATATCTTAAGCAAAAGCTTCCTAGCAGCTATTTGTTTGTCTACCAGTAAAAGGACAGCAACAACACAGCAATTTGTTGTAGTCCATAAGCAATATGGATGGCGTAACTGGATCACTTCGAAACAAACTTGCCAACAGCAGAGGAAGAGCTCTCAAATCTTCAGAGGAAAAAAGTGCCCAAATATTTAGGAGCATGCAACTGTCTTCCTGGGTTCCTTTCTTCTCAAACTTACACTGCAAGCTCCTAGGACTGACCGCTGTTTTGCATCTGCATCATCTAGCAAGGGGAAACCTATATTGTAGTGGGAGGTTTCAGGTAATGCAAATGATGAAACATATGATTATTACTAATTTTTGATCCTTTCTTGTTTGTTTCACCACTAAAGCTGTTCTGATTATTTTATGCCCTGAATTTGGTCCCACTTTTGCTTCAGAATAATTTGTAAGCTGATAGTAAATTTTATTTAAGCACTCATTATGATAATATTTAAGCAATCTAAAAACTTTTTGAAGGCATTGAAAAGCATGATTTTAACTCCCCTTTTCTATAAACCATTTTTTAAATATGTGCGAAACTGAAAAAAATCATTTTGGTATTGAACTCATACATACAAGATAGAAATGGACCACAGGTAGGTTTAAGAAGCTTGCAGGTCTTAAATCTCTTTGCACAAGCAAGAGCATCATAATTTGATTGGGGGGGGGGGAGTTAATACCTGGGTCCCTTTTTGAACAAGAGAGAAAGAAATACATGAACCAGATTTGGCAGAGATCTAGTAGATTTTAGAACACATCATTTTCAGTAAATAAAGACTTGACAGTCTCTTTGGACTTTCAAAAGCCTTTGTCATATTCTTACGAGAAGTTACTAAGGAAACTAGGTAGTCATGAGGTAGAAGGTAAATTCTGCTATGGATTAGAAAGTGGTTGAAAGGCAAGACATACAGCAGAAATAAACTGTCAGATCTCAATGTGACAAAAAATAATAACACTAGCAGTATTTCCTGTATTTTGTAGTATAAACTGAGTTGGCAGTAATATTTGCCACTAATTGAAAGTGATCAAGTGGATATTGTACTTCTGCATTTTTATTTGGTCTTTTAGCCCATGAGTAATGTTTTTTTAGAGGACGGAGAAAAGAAAGAGAGAAAGGAAATAGCAGGTGAAGAAAGCTTCTGCCTCATTTTGGATTTTCACTTCCCATTTTTCATTTTCAGTTATTAATACCTCTTCTGTCTGCTCTCGGAGCAGCAATGAGATGCTTTGGCCAGATATGCAACCCTCTGCTTTTCTCATGCCAAAGCAAGATCAGGACTTCGATGGGCAGGAGATTAATTAACTATCAGTCCAGCTTAAAAAGAAATTGCCTTGACAGTCAGTAATTAGCCATAGAGGGGTCATACCGGATCAATCACTGTTCCAGGATTCCCAAGCAATATGTAGTTATCTCCATAGCTTTAGCCTAGGGACATTTATATCCCTCTGAGAAAAACCTCACCCCAACAAAGCTTTTGTATTAAGCTCAGCGATATATTTCTGTGTTTAAAGATGCTGTTTGTGAACTCAGGAAGCAGCTCCAGGAGCAGCATGGTACCAGCAGAGGTTAAGAAGCAGAAATATGGAGCAGAGCAACATTGCACATGGATAAAGCTACACAGTCACATTCCCTGGGTTCCTGCTGCAAACAGGAGGTTGCTGCCTCTGACAAAGTGAGGGGAGGCTTTTTGAGAGCCACCTGCCTGTCCCTGCATCTCCTCCCAAAGTGACCCCTTAGTAACTAAAGGAGCGCAGAAACCTGCAGCAGGCACAGATGCAATCAGCCAACCTGAGCATCTCTTCTCCCAAAACATCCAATTTAGCCAGGGGGCTAAGATTACACTTTCCTCTAGCCTAAGCTGTGCCTTGTTTTCTCGTGAGTGCGTGGAATAGGGAGAGGCAAAGGAAGTAATACAAGAAGTGGATCAATCAAATAAAATAAACATGAAAGGAAAAACAGATAGGAGAGATGAGTGGAAAAAGAGAACAAGTGAGCCAATTATTTAATTATCTGTGAAGTGCCAAAGTGTTTTAATAGGCAGGTGCAAAAAGCTCTGGTCCTGAGAAACTTGTCAATCAAGCATAAACGAACATAGAAATAAATGGTACCTTACAAAATGCAGCTAAAGTGCTGATGCAGCAACACAAACATGGGACTTTGAGAGCAGGCATTTGACAACAGGACACAGGCAGTGTGTGGCTCAGGTGCCTGGAAACTGGGTGCTCAGCTCCAGGGCAGTGCTACAGGTGGCAAAGCAGCATGGAGAGGCTTAGGCAGCTGCGATGGAGTTCACATTTGTGCTGAGTGCAGAGATGCCCAAGCCAGCCCAGATAAGAAAATACAAAGGAAAAAGTGCCTCTGCACATCTCTCTTCTATGGGGGCTGCAGGCACCTGGCTCAGGGATGGAGGGAAAACAGGGATGAATGAGCATGGTTAGGGCTTTTCACTGTGAGAGAGAAGCCCCAGAGCCCAGCTCCCTCCTTTATTTCCAATATACATTTGCCAGCTTTCCCCTTAAAGTAGGACAGCCACTAGAGGTGAAATCTCACCTCTGGTGCCCTGAAGCACCCATGCCTGGCTGACCACATGGCCAGCTGCAATAGGAAAAATGAAGCATCTCCCCCAGAATACCCAAACCTTTCCCTGGACTATGATTTCAAACCTCTAGGTCACCTAGCTCACCTGTTCTACTTCCTGGGCATGTGCTCTTATGGTGTATGCAAAAGCAGAATCACTTTCAGTAGGTCTTTATTTTAAATCAATGCAGCCCATTAACATCATGTTGCAACTGAACTCAGAGTCTGGGGTGCTGCTGGATCCTTAGAAATCTTAGTCTTAACAGTCAAAAGTTTTGTTAATGTCTCCTTCACTTTGTAGGGCAACTAAGACAATTCTGAGTGTTGTAAGCTTTATCACACTCATAGGTGCTTTTGTAGCTTTTATCCTGGCTATGGTCTTAAGAAGGAAATATCTGCAGAGTCCCCTGGCAAGCCTGTGATAGTCCAAAATGTAGCTCTGCACTTGTGCTCCTGAGAGCATCAATTCAACAGCTTACATTGCCTTTGTCTTCTACAGGCAATTCAGGATAATGACATTGATAGGTTATATTCTTTATTCTTTCAGCATCCAATAATAAGCATCTATGCTTTAGGCAAAGATGAGTACAAAAAGATGGTCCTTGCCATGAAAGGCTTAGTCTAAATCATATGTGATGGAAGATGAAGGATAGACTGGAGAAAGGAAGAAATGAAGAAGGACAGTACTTGCAGCAGTGCAGTCACACACTGGCTCCCTTTATACCTATACAGATCTTATCTTTCAACTCAGATAGATTTATTACAGAGAGAGGTCGATTTTAACTCCAACTTTTTAAGTTTTTATTCACACCTAATGAGGACTGAGAAAGAAATGAAGGACAATAATTGAATGGCTAGAAATGGTTGAAAATGTGTTGAATTTAAACCAAAAAAAGGAGGTAAATTTTTCAGTTTTTTTTTAATGTGTGCATACTCAAGGGATGGTAACTGCCCAAATTTGCATTGTGTTTTGTGAGCATGAGAAGGAAGACATGTTTTTTTAACATTGCAGACTGGGAGGAAGGAAATCAGTAGTTCCCCTGGGGGGAGGGGAAATTGGCAGCAAGTCCCATAGTTTCAGGCCAGTCACAGAAAAAGCTGTGTCCTGCAAGTTGAAATGTCAGAGGCAGATCCCCAGCTGGCAGAAGTTGTCACAGCTCCCTTGAAGCTGATGAACCTGTGACATTTTTTAAACAGGGTGCTCTAAAATTTTAGCTATGAATTCTGATTATGGACCATCAACATGACCATCCATAAAAAGAGTAAATTGGATTCCAGTATATATAGCTGATGAAGAATTTGGGGCAGAGTATGGGAAAAATTTTTACAGAGTCATTAGTAAAATCTCATTTCAAATATAGCAGAGAGACTTGGACACCCATGTTCAAGAAAAATTAAATCACACTGAAACAGAGTCATTAGAAGATTGAAGGTGATTGTAGGAGAGCTTGGTTTGTTTAGCCTAGCAAAACAAAGCCTGAGAAAAGGGATATGATTGCTGTCTATAAATACATGAGTGAGTAAATATTGCAGATAGACAAGAGCTATTTAAGCTTAAGGACAATGCTAATATAAGAACAAATAGATATAAACAGGTCCTGAATAAATTTATACTGGAAATTTCTAAAAGACGTTTGATTCTTCTAGCCATAAGATTCTTCAATGCTGTTCCAAAGGAATAGTGGGGTGAGTAACCCAACAGTTTTTAAAAGGGAGTATAATGAATGGGTTAAAGTGATTATATGACCAACAGTAGTAGTAGGGACTGGACCAGTCCCAGTTCCTCAGCAGAACATACTCAGCAGAATTTCCATTACGCCAACCAGAAGCAAAGTGGGCCAAGCATTCATCATAATAAATGATGTTTAGTGTGAAAAGTCAAATAAGTAGAACCCCAGTCAAAGCTGTTCTTTCACTCAAAGTGAACACTAATGACACTCTTTCACTGCTGCATGGTAAATTAACTTAGTGAATTAGATTAAGGGAAGAAAACCCTCTTCTCTGAGATCCAGACCCATTGAGCTGGAAGCTACACATGGTGACCCTGGCACATATTTTGTTAAGAGTCTTTCTCTATTAATATTTTTCAATCCCATGAAAGTTTGCTACAGATCTATGCCAGTTTTGTTTTTAAAAATGCAGGTGAAGTAGGGTCCTGCTACTGGAGTGAATAGCCTGTCCTCTTCACCTTGCTCCAAGTCCTTGGCTGTAGACAGACAGGAGTTTCTGAAATACAGGAGGATGAAAGGGCAGCACATAGGATGCAGGGGAGGGTGGGGAGGGATCACAGAGGTGACAAAAGTTCTTGGTCTATTCATTGATCAGAAGCAATAAAACGTACAGCTCTCTAAATGGTATTTTCATGATGACAATTCCACACTTTGCTCTTAGTGCAAATTGCAGGTGAAGAGGCAGAGGGTTAAACGGGTAATCTGAAGGGGTTGGTAGTCAGTGAGGTTTCCAAGGGGATTCTCACTTACAGTTGTACCAGCGGTCAATGTACTAGGTCTGTTTGATAAAACTCCAGTACTGGTATGGTCCCCATTTATCTGGGAAATCACCATTCCCACGTGGCACTGCAAGTGTTATGGTCTGCTGGGTCACTCCTGCTGTTTGCTGGGCGCTGGGGTTGTGTTCCCCAGCGCTGACAAAAGGGCCCCCCCAGGGGAGCATATCAGGAACTTGCTCCCTTTGGCACCTGACCAGAGACCAAGTCTGGCATGCAGCAAGGCTCAGTGTAACGTCTATCTGTTTGATCAAGCTTTTAAGTGCTGTCTGGACTATTTTTTGCAGCGGGCCACATGAGTTTATGGAGTTTTTATTTTTAGCCCTACAGTACGATTTGTTGACTATGTATATTTCTCATGCAGCAGGTATTGAAGTGCAAGGTGACAGAAGCCATTTAATGATCAGTCAATAAATGTTACAGTCAATAAATGTTGCAGTCAATAAATGTCACCACTTGCCTTACAGTTAGCATCTGCACCCTTTCAGCCCTCATGATCCCATACATTACATTAGATCCATTTAGATTATAGATCTTCGGATCATTGCTGGTTCACTTCAGACTTACTTCTGACACGGTCAGCAGTAATGTGTTCTCCAAGTGCGCTTCTTGAAAGGAACTGAATACAGAACAAATTGCTCCAGTGCAGGTCCCACTGAAGAGTTACGCAGCTTACTGAAACTTTGCCTACCTAGATTAAAGGGCTTTTGCACTGGTGTTGCTACCCGGGTACCAGGAGGAGGGTGGAGGGCAAACTGAGGAAGCTTGTCCCTGCCCTTCTGTTTTAAGAGATCAAACAGGACATGCAGAGAAAACAGTAGCTGAAGTTTTTGCCTCTCCTCAGAATCTCTGTGCACCTCTGGCTCAGTTTCTTGTGCTCTTTAAAGAACAGTTGCAAAAGAACAACCTCATCTCCTTGTTGCTGATTAAAACTATAACCACCTGAAGGTTTTATGGTGATGGTTATTCAGCTCAGACATCTGCCTTTTTCTCTTTAAGCTCCCGGTG
The DNA here is from genome assembly GCF_003343035.1 of Apteryx rowi. Lineage (NCBI taxonomy): Eukaryota > Metazoa > Chordata > Aves > Apterygiformes > Apterygidae > Apteryx > Apteryx rowi. The sequence goes on along the minus strand of NW_020449052.1, from coordinate 529,406 downwards.
TTAAAAACCCCACTCTTTTGTATTCTTCCTCTGCTTTTTTAGTTCTGTTTGTAGCACTTATCATTTTCATTGCTTTTAATTTCAGTGAAATAAAACTACATAGTATGCACTGATAAATTAATAGTCACATGCCAAGCAACTTAAAATAACATCTTCAAGAGACCTTGAATCTTGCAGATATACAAGTTTATAAAAGCCAAGGTATATTCACCACAGCCGATTAGAAAGGAGAAACGGGAGTCACTAACATGTCCAATCTCCTAGAATTCCCAAGCTCAGGTAAAACTGTCATTCAGCAAAGAAACCATCCCTAAGGTCTGCCCTCATTTCATTTCTGCTGGCATATTTCAGATGGAACCCCACTGACGTTATTAACCCATTTAAAAATGACCCATGTGAGGAGATACTCAGGCCTTCATTACTCGGTGACCTTGTGTTAAACCTCATGTTTCCAACAAAGTAATGGGATATTCCTGCCTTTAGACACAGGAACTGTATTACAAAACATTTAAGAACCCTGGGCTGAAGATTGTCTGAAGTTTTTGTCTCCTTTTTCTTTGTCGATTGAAGATTGTTTCTTAGGCTCCCAGTGGAGAGTTTCTGTATTTATGTAAAGTATATTTTAAAAGACAACTCTGCAGTCATGGCTTCCATATCTTTTAGCTGGTTTCCAGAAGTCATATTCCAGCTCAGTAACAGATATAGCTACAAAATAGAAAGATGTTGCATAGGTAAGATAAAATCTCTTTAATTAAGCAAAGTAGGTTTTTCAAGGTTCATCTTGGATTTTTTAGGGCACCTTCAAAGCACTGCAGATCTGTACGTATTTTCACCATGTGAGATGTGATGACTTAGTGTGATGATATTTATACTGCCTATCTTGTATTATTCAGTAACTGATATAATAAATTAGTTCTATATCTAGATACTTTTTGATTTGGAGAGTGTTCAACTCATCTCTACTAATAATCACTATCTGTCCAGTGAAACAGACCATGAGGAAAGCTGTGTAGGAAAGCTTCCTTCTTCACTAATTGGACTAGACTTGGAAACCAGAGGCTTTCCCAGGAACATTGCCTATTTTTCTCATAATTACTTGCATATTCAGTTCAACAGCAAAACAAGTCTATAATTGTTCAGTTCTGAAGTGAAAAGTTTCTTAGCATGTATGTTCGTCAGAAAAAACATGTGCAATTACTAGATCAGTACTAAATCAGTACTCTCTGCACCAATTTTTCATTAGGAAGTGCATAAAACAATAACTAAAGAAGCAAAGGACATTACAGGAAGGAAACTGGGTAGCGATATTGTTTAATGCATCTTTGTTAATGCACGGGAAGTAAGAATTTTTTCACTGTTCAACATGTAAATTACATTTACCTTCTAATCACACCAATTTAGATAATCTGAGGTGGTTTAACATTCAGATATGTTTTGTAACCAATTTATGTTTGATGTGTAACTCACAACAGTACTGACATCATCTTTAAATTTAACCACACGGGTAGGGTCAGACCTAAATGTAGGCCTCCCACTTTGCTGCCTGACATAACTAATGTACACAAAGATCCTTAAATGCTGTTTGGCTCTACTGCTATGGATTGAATGTCACTGCTTAATTCCACTGTGAAGAAATAGCACCACTGAAATAACTTGATCTGGTTATTTAACCTTGCAAATATATACTAAGGACTGTGACAAAACCTAGCAAAAAAAAGGGGGGGAAGAGGGGCTTAAAAAAAAAGCTGAAATTGAGAATAGTCCCTGCAAATCTAAACCACAGTTTTCTTCATCATTTTCTCCCGTCTAAACTCATAGCACTGTCCAGACTAATGATAATTATTTTAACATCATTACATTCCAGCATATACATTTGTGCCTGCTGTTCAGAAACTTCTTGAAAATAGGATTATTTAATTAGTTGATATAGAACTCAAACACTGAAGTCTTTTTCCCCCTAATTTCAGTACAAAGCAGAGAAAAAGGACTGTTTTAAATACAAAGTATGAAATTTCATGTTACCTTTTATTCAAAAGACATCATCATACCAGACCAATATCATCTGTGGAAACTTGTGGCTGCCACTTCTATTGACAAGAAGAATAATTGTATCTATCAGTCTTGTAGCCAAATAATATAAAATAAAAATAGCCCCCTGTTTCCTTTGGTGCAATAACTTAGGTTCTGGAGTTGATCATAGAAACCAGTATAGAACGAGTGTACATGCAGGGGACAGACTTTCACCAGGACCACTCTAGCTGAAATTTCAAGCTCAGACAACTTAATTAATATGAAACAGATTAGGTCAGCCATCAGAAAGCAGATCTTGCCCATGCCTTCCAATTTCAACTTTTTGTTCTTGACATTAAAGCTATTTGAAAGTTTAACTTAAAATTTGGGTTATTTTCTAGATCATTCAAGGGAAAAATATAATCAGCCACTGTCATGCTGTATGGCTGCACTCGTTGTGCTCAAACCAACATAGAAATAAGTCTTTTGGGCCTCTTCCATACATACATGGAATATTTCAAGAGAAAAGGCAAACATTTCAGAAAGTTATGAATGATAGGAAACAACAATGTCAGACAAAAACTCAGAGAAACCATCAACTGTTGCGACTTCCTTAAAAGTGGACTTGGACCATTTACCAGCTCTTGTAAGGGATCATCTCTCAGAATCTGCATGTAGCCTCTTTCCAGGAAAGATGTTTCTCTTTTCATCTACATACCACCATACACCACTGCACTGTCCTGCCTATTTCTGTCAGATCTGTGTAGAGAATGGACTCAGAGAGTCAGCTGGGTATAGAGGAAGAGGCAGAGGAGCTCAGGAAACGCTGACACGAAAGCACCTTCTGTCTTCCAGGCTCCAGACCTCATTCTGTTGAATACCAGTTTCATTTCTCCCAAATGAAAAATATACAGCAAGAACTCCAGGGGCAACCTTATAAGAATTTTCCTTCCAGGTTCTCTCCTACTGATTTTAATAAATGAAGAAATAATTCACATCCAGGGAAAGTTGTTCTGAATCTCTCAGGATTTTGAATATTGATGTAAATAAAGGTTGGTCTTTAGACAGAAGTTGCAATGACTTATTAATTTAACAAATGCAACATGGTGTTTGGACCAGAGCTAAGAATTTTGCATGCATAAAAAATAAGTAACAAAGTAATGAATTTTGCAATTACTTGAGGTCTTTGTTTATGCTCTTTCAGCTAGTATCCAAATTTCCTCAAAGGCTTAAGCAGGACTCCAGCTGGTGAGAAGTATGGATCCAATAGTCTGTCACCATATATGCTTATATAAGCATTCCACAAATCAGCCTGCAGTGCATTTGACTCAAACATCAAGCAGCTACAAACTGACCCCATATTTTTTATTCAATACCTATATATTCAATGGGATCTTCGCCTGAACAACTTTAAGAGCAGAACTTCCATAGTAGCAATTTAGTATAATTAAATATTCTGTGGCAAAGATGGATAATCTTGTTCACATGGAATAGTATTTCTCAAAAAGGTGCAGCAGGACTACTCAATGAACAGCTACTATTCCATGTAATAAGAATGTCAAAATCTGAGCCCAGGGCATTTTTATTTAACGCTTTGTACCTTGTAATTTACAAGGTACAAGACATGATTTGCTTTAATTTAAAGTACATTTTAGGGCTATATTTATTAAACGATATAGTTTTATCTGAAATATGCATATATATATACATAATTTACAGCAAAATAACCTCATAAAAACAGAAAGAGAAATGATGGCACATCATACCTGTAGGAGTACAAAGTTGCATATAATTTAGCTTCCTGCCTCAAAAGAAAAACAAAAAACAAAAAAAGACAAACAAAATTGAAAGAATTCAACTTTTTGTAGACAAATAGTGTTCTTTTATGAAGTTTGTAAACACTGGATTCTATCTCTCATGAGCAGATTTAGCTTCAACAAAGATATTTAATTGTTTACTGTAAATTACAGTTGTATATAGTTTGGGTACTGTTTAAAGCCAAGAAAAAAATTATTTTAAGTTAGGGACCTAAAAATAAGATGACTGTCAAGAAATGTCCACTTTTAGACCATGAACTATGACAGTGCCCTTTAGTCCTAAGTCTAAAAATAAAAAAACTATGTGCTACAACTGTATTTCTTGTAACATATGTTCCTGATTGAGGTATTTAACTAGCACAGGATGTGCTCAGATGAAACGGAAACTGCCCCTCTAAAATGGCCAGTTGAGCTCCCAAAATAAAGTATAGATGAGTCTGCCAACCACAGTGCCATTAAGCCTCAGCCTTTTACTCAGGCAGGGATGTATTAACGCACTGACAGGAGGAGTGCTGCACTCCTTCACCTAACCCAGTAATCTGGATATTCAGTTAATAATGTTGCTACATATCATAGAATAAAATGAGATCTGTAGATAGTCATTCCTTTAAAGGCTTTAAACTATGCAGTCCGGCAAATGGATCAGTTTCTAACATAGCCATTAGTTACCACAAATTGTTTAAAAACACAAGATGTGAATAACACTGGTAGCACAAAGGAGTGAAAAAGACTATTTGAGAGAGGTGTTCAAAGAGCTGCTGAACTGTAAATAAAGTTACACACTTGGTGGGTAAACACAAATATTATTTAGTTCTGAAGAAGACATAGAAACAGTTTGAAGCAAAAGAGAAAAAGAATAAAACTTTTAAAATCAGTACAGAAACTTTAGTGCAGCTACATTTAATCTTAGCTGCCTAGAGTACCTGGTGTTAGAGTGCAGTCAGCAGGCCAGGGGAAGTGGTTGTTCCCTTCTCTCTTGAAAGGCCATTATTCCCATTAGGGAGGCCACATCTGGAGTACTGCACCTTGCTTTGGGCTCCCAAAATAAGTCTACAAAAGACTTATTGACAATCTGTAGCGAGTCCAGCACCGGGCCATAAAGATGGTCGAGGTGCTGAAGCACATGACATACATGGAGAAACTGAGAAAGCTGGGTTTGTTCAGCCTAGAAAAGAGCAGGTAAGGGGGGGATCTAGTTGCTGCCTCCCCTTCACTAATGGGGGGTTATAGAGCAGTCCAGACAAGACTCTTCTCAGAGGCGCACAGTGAAAAGACAAGAGGCAATGGGCAAATGTTGCTGCAAGGAAATTCTGAATGGATGGAAGAAAAAAAGTCACAGTGAGAGTGGTTAAGGGCTGCAACAGGTTGCCCAGAAATAGCAGTTTCCAGAAAGTGGAAACTGCATCCCTGTAGTTATTCAAAACTTGACTAGAGAAAGCCTTGCACTTGCGGATCTAACTCTGAAGTCAGCCCTGCTTTGAGAAGGAGTTTGGACTAGAGACTTCCCAAAGTCCTTTCTGACCTAACTGATTCCTGATTCTGCTCTGTAATTATGTGGGCTGAGACCAGTTAGATGTGCTTTGCAGACAGCCCCGATGTTTCCCTGTTGGAAGTGGGGCATGGAAAGAGAGTATCACCGCACACCTGCCACGCTCTAGGAGACAGCTAGTCTAACTCTCCACCAGCCTGTAATACTGGTCTTCCAGCTAATTCAAAGCTAAATCTTCCTGAGAAACAAGACATATAGCCATGCTACCAAAAGCTGTTTCACTGGAAGGAATGACACCTGCATAAAAATGTCCAGTCTGCCATCCTGAAACCAGATGCAAATGAGAGTGATACCTAACTTCTTTCCAGTTGGAGAGCTTATTTATACCTCAGAGCTGAAAACTGAAATCAGTATTTAAATAAAGTATGTAAATGCCAAGGATTTGGCAAAAATTCTTGAGGTACTGACTTAGAAGTCTTGCACCTTTACCAGTAAGAATTAAAATAATCCAGCTAAAATATAAAAATAAGTCTTGATGATTCACTATCAATAACTTAAGCATTATGAAGATTCTAAATTTAAGTATTTGAGTCATTACTGAAAGAACATTAAGAATAACAACAGATATATGTGCTAATGAAGCTACTGATAATAGTAAGGGGAACGTGAGAATACAAGGAAGGTACAAGAGCACAGTAAACAAAGCATACAACCTATGAAAAAAAGATGGATCAGTTCTTCAATTACATAAAAAGGCTATTGTGAAACTTTTAAAATAATGAAAATAATGTGCTTTCCATGTCTATGGAGCATGCGATGAGAAACAACAGGTTCAAACTGTAGCAAGGAAAATTCAGATTAGCCAGTGGGAAAAAGTCTTTACAGCTTTCCTGGGGAGGTAGGTGTAATCTTAGCAATCTTTAAGAAAACGCAACACAAATATCTGTCAGGAGTAGTATATCTCTCTACATGTTCCTGCTGGGAACAGGAAGATGCACTAGACGAACTTCGATGTCCCTTCAAGCTTAATGATTTCATAAAGAAACTTCCACATTTCAAACATAGGAATAAAAAAATATCACGGAGTATAAATTATGATCTAAAATACAATCTGAAATAGAATTACAGCTACAGATGCAAGATCAGAGACCAGTAAGTTTTAGAGAAAAATAGCTAATCATTCTTATTATTTAATGTGATGGTATTTGCTAAAGAAAATTCATTGTAATCACCTTGACATTAAAAAATACATAGGAATAAGTTCAAGGCATTTTATTACACAGTACTGAATAAGCAGATGAGACAGCAGCCAGTTATCAAATGGAGCCTCCATGACTATGACTTAAGATGTGACCTGTGTTATGGAGAATGTCAAACTAAATAATCATCACTCTCACTTCTGGTCTTAAAATGCAGAAAACAAGCAAAATTTCTCTTTGGCCATCCAAGACCATAAAGACCAAAACAACTACAGCGATTATTTATATTTTTCCAGGTTTAAAGGTTTCTTTTCAAAAACGGTTCTGAAGACAAGCATTTACCGGTTCTTCACGAATTTTCAGGTAAACAGAACGAAACAGAAGAATCCCAGTTTGTTAGCATATCTTTCAAGATACAGAAACTAGCAGCCCAAGCTGAATCTCCAAGTGTTGGCAAGAGGCTCCATTATTTCTTTAGCAATATGATTTCAGGCAAGCTGCATCTCTTTCCTCTCTCTTCCTGTCAGCTATTTGAAGAAGTGACCTCACCCATGTATCTAATAAAATCGCAAAAGCTCAAAAGCTTAGTATGCTGAGCTCAGTGATGTTCTTAGCTCTGTCTCCCAGTAATCATTTTTACAGTGTCTCCCCTTACCAGTAAGATGAGCTAGATGAACTGGAGTTAACTTCATTATATATCCCAGCCAAAAATGGATTCTGCTTCCTGTCACATTCCCAGCAGTGGAGGATTCTGTCTGACTTTTAACTGCAGTGGTCAGACCATAGCATACATATGAATTATGTTCAGGCAGAATGATTTTCATCAATCCATATCTGTGTAAGAGTAGCTAAAAACAATATAGCCACTATAGGACTCCTTTCATTCTTTGTTAGTATACTTTCATTTCTAAAATTTGGTAAAGGATAGAGGTATCTACACAAACAGATAAAAATAAGTGTATCTGAAGGCCAATTAGGAGTAAATAAAAAGTAGTAAGTTGAAAAATGTTTATATAAAGGTCTTACAAAATATCCAAAGGTAACTAACATTCAAACAAAACAGTTATTTTTTTAATCATTAAAACAAGTTAAATAAAAAGAATCATCTTTTCCCAAACTTACTATCAGTGGTAATATATATAAATATATAAATATATAAATATAAATATATATAAAAATATATATATTATGTTAAAAATATCAGGTAAGAAACAAGCTTTTTGGCAACACTTCACATTGACTTTTCCCTAGCCTCTAGCCATGCATATAGCCATACTGTTTGTATACACAAAAGCTGTAGCACAAGTAGAATTTACTCCATGCCTTTATTTGCATGTGCACAATCAGAGACAATTTTTGAAAAAACAAAAGCCTTTCAGTAAGTTGTAGCAAACTCACTGAAAGAAATAAATATGAACGATGGCTGCCTTAAGAATATCCCGTCTATGTATAGCTATTAATTACACTTATTTTGTTGAAAGGTGAAAGGGTATCTATAAATTATTTCTATATTAGGCATTTTACACAGCACAAGCAAATGTAGTAGCTAGGCACAAAAATCAGAAGATTAAGAGAAATCTCCAGAATATGTTCTTTCCCTCCTTAATTTCAGCCACGTGGGTATTTGGCTTTTTGTCCTTCTCTCTTTCTTGATGCTCTCTCTCTCTCTCCTTCCTCCATATTTACTTTATTTACCCTGTGTCTTTTTTTTTCTTTTTTATCTCTTTTTCACTTCTTCTTTTGTCATTACAGGTAGTTAGTATGAAAACAGAAGTTTTTCTTACCAGAGGGTTTTAACTACATGTACATACAAATCAGTAATTAGTACTGCCAAAATCATTTCTGTACCCATATTTTGGCCTACCTCGGATTTTAAGGGATACAGAACGCTGGCAAAGATTAAATGCTAATGAACACCTTGGCCTCTTTTAAAAAAGATGTTTAGGAGGAATGGGATGTTTTTCTTGGGGAAAAAAAACTGTTGGTATTTGGTCTTGTCTTGAAAACAAAACAATAAGACTAGCAAAAATATCTTCTGGGAGGAAACTGTGACATTGAATGAGTATAAACTTCCTTTGAAATCTGCTTTTTTACAAAAAGTGCTAAAACAGATTTTTTTTAATTTCCTTGATTTCTTAAATGAAAATACTTTTGCTTTCCCAACTTTTAAACCAGAATGTCCCTAATCTAGGGGCATTTTTCAATCAAAAGTTTTTATTTTTATAAAAAATTATATTTATAATTATATTTATTTTTATATTTCCATACTTTTAAATACATTTATAAGTCCATACTTTTTAGGGAAAACAACATCTGAACAGATGTGTTGTCCAGCCTCATATAGAGATGAGGCACATTTCTTTCTTTGAAAAAGAAACTCGGGCTTTTTTTCCCACTGTTTTTTGTTTCCCTGCCTTTTCTTACCTTAATAATTATCAGGGGTCTTATTCTGATGTAATAGCATGTGCTTGAGCTCAGCTATATTTCACATAAGGGAACTAAATGCTTCTGGTTTTGCTCCAGACTGATATTTCTTATGCTTATAATACTGTCTTTTATTCACTGACTTCCAGCTGTGGTGGTTTCTGCAACAGGCAGGTAACTTTACAATCACAGCAGTTCACCAACCTAAACAGTAGTTCAACTGGTTTCCAAAATCTAAGGCTCTCATACCACCTTAAGGGGAAAAAAAGAAAAAACCTGTTGTGAATATAAATGGTCAGAATATCAAGTGCAGAGATTAGAGTTTGGAAATCCCTGCTCCAGCACGGACATACTGAATCAGCACATCCCTCAGCTGCCTGCAGCCCCCAAGCATGGGCAGGGTCCCAATAGCAAGAGGGTACCAAGCGCTCTGGGTCACGCCAGCTCCTCTGGAGATAACGCTGTGCGGTCGCTGGACTCTGCATCCAGAAAGGTTGCTATAGGTTAGGCAGTATTCTGCCCTGAAATGTTCAAATAGGCAGCAGAGTAGTGTAGGAGCTAAGACTGGAGGATCCTGTATAATGAAGCGATGACCAGCCAAGGAAGTGGGAACAGAGACAACAACTGCAGTTTAAAAAAAGAACGGTCTTGTGATTACTGGACGTGTGCTCCACACCCAGACACAAATGCCTTAGGCTGATTCATCTTTAAGGCTCTAGAGTGCCAGCATAAAATATGATCAACAGAGTGCAAGCAGGCAACACGCCTGTTTAATACACAGTTGAAAATAATCACAAAAGTTTGACAGTGTTGATAGATCAGCTTAGAAAAAACATGAATGGTTTTACAAACTGCTGTTCAAATACAGTGACAACATCCAGCTGTCTAGGTCACTCAATTAGACATCTAGTCCCATCTCCACGATCCTTCGGGAGAGTAACATGAACCCATTACTAAACATTATCCTAAAGTGACAGCAATCCAAAAATTAACCACTTCTTTTGCTACACGTGAAGAGCTTCACATTTTAATGAAATACAAATAATACAGATAAAGTTTATTTGTAAAGTGGCAATGGATAGACATAGCCAAAGTCAGAGAATTTGAAGCAACATATGGAAGAGTTTTTATCAAGTTTACACTTCCTCTTTTTCATGCAAGTTCCTCAGTCATGTGATGAGATGTAAAATAGCATAGAACGTATAGTGCCAGTACAGGTTAGAGACCCTTTTTAAGCAGTAAACTAAACTTTACCCAACCTTATGGCATCCGCAGATCTGCTTAGAATTTTTAAATTTACATAGACTTATGTCTTGGTCTTCCAAATAAATTTATGAATTGCAGCTTTCACCCTTTTCAGGACACACTCCTTTCATAAAACATCCTAAAGATGAAATCTGCAACTTTCCAAAGCCCTCCAGAAATAATATCAGCCTTTCTGTGCACTGGCAGAGTTTCATCCACCTCTGACCTAGATTATAAGACTAGCAGTCAGGAACAGAGTCCATTCAATGCTTAGTTCCCTGTCAGCAGACAAAGAGGAATAAAAGATAGTTCTCCAGAGGAGGAAATAAGGAAATGCATATTATTCACAAATCTTGCTTCAAATCTTCATCAGCAATGAATCAAGCTTAAAAAAAATCATGAGATTGGCTTAAAAATCATGAGATTTGAAATATGAATAAATTTGGAGTAATTTACCTGCCGTTGAGTTTTTGAGCCTCTAGAGTGTGCTCCAGTCATATTTTCAAGCTTTTCTTTACAAACTGCAATGAGTAGAAAATTTATTTCTAAGGAAAGCTGAGATTCAATTATAGTCCTAAAAATTCAGAAGTTGTGGCCTTCAGAGAAACATCAAGTTTTACAAAAATTGCTAAAATTATATGATTAGCAATTCTGCATAATATTAGAAATGTAAGAGAGGGAAAAATGACCAAACTGACAGCAGAAGGTCTGCAAATGCATAAGCATTTTTGCAAAGATTAAGGCAAATTTCCTGTGTTGCCAAGCAGCATAAACTCCAAAATTTAGGGCACTACTTAGTGAGCCATTTGGTGTACAAGTTCAGTGACTTATCCTCTCAGTAGGCATTAGTAACAACCAACTGCAGCAAAAATAGATTTTTTTGTTATGTATATTTTTGCAATTTTGAACACTCAATGCCTTTACAAAATCTGAATTGAGCCCTCAAATATAAAGAGGGCTGAGCAGCTTTCTAATAATTCATTCTCAGCTCTTTTTATTTGCCCTCCAAGGTTCTTCCTACATTCTTGTTAACATTTTCAGGCATCCCCCTCAAATATCTACAGCTGAAGATATACTTTTATTTAAAAGAAAACAGATTTTCAAACAAGAGCTGAAGTTTTATGGAAAATGCCAAACATTGCAATAGAACCATGCAGGTTATCAACCCTGCATCTGTCTAATTTGAACATTAACTCAAGACCAAACTGACATGACACGGCAGTGCCTGCTGGCTTCCGCAAACCCACACTGAGTCTCAACTGTTCCGTATACAAATAAGGAAGCAAAACTCTGTATTATGCATTAGATGTGGTATACAGATTATCCATGCTAATAACCTCCTAATTTATCCAGCAGTTCTGCAATAAATATGTAGAATTAAGTTTGGTAATATGCATAAGTATATTCAATTAATATTTGTTCATTAACATGACACATTTACTAACTGAATGACTATAGGATAATTTGACAAACTAGAAGTTTCTAAGTGGGCAAAAACAGACAGGATCCTGTGCATGCTGTTCTTATGAATTCAACCTCAAAGATGATGATTTTATTTTTTTAGGCCAAGTCCATGTAAATCTGCACTCACATGTTAAAACTGTCATTTTTCCTATCATCTGCAACTTGATAGTACAGCACTTTCAATTCTCCTCAAGCTTGCCATGCCACACAGTGGCTTCAATGAGACTGATGAAAGCTTTTGCCCTCCCCTTGGCCTATAGCCCAATGGCTAAAACACTCCGATAGGTGTTAGATATTTGTCTGAATGCTCCTGTGTAGAAGTGTGCATTGAACCTGTGGCTTGCTAGATGTGTGATGTAACTACCAAATTACTGCAGTGAAATTCCTTCTAATGATTTTACAGTAGTATGAATAACTATCAGATTAACTTTTCTGTAACTTAACCCCATGTATATGTCTATTAGTGACAGCAGTATTTAATTTATGTCAGTAAATGAGGATGAAAACCCCTCCTTTCTTGCATAACATGAAAGAAATAAAATTCAAAAACATTCCAAAAAATAGATAGATTCAATACTGGTATCACTGTATCCAACTTAGGTAATTGTTGAATTATGAGTCTGATTCCCTGATCATAAGTCACACAGTTCTCACCCAGGTAAAATTCCCATAGATTTATTCTGGAGATTTACTTAAGTGCTTACTTCAGCATTCATGTGTATATACTTTACTATGTAAAGGCACGCTTCAAAATAGGCTCAAATGCAGGTACTGTAGTTAGGTTTCTTCATACAGATACCCTGAAGGAGAAAAACTTGCCTTATCTGACAGACTCTGTTCCTGATGCAGAAAGCAGGTCCAGTCATGCAGGTGGTGGCAGAGCGGCCAGGAGAGACTGCTGAACAAGGGATGGCAAAAGTGTCAGGACAGAGACATAGGCAGGAGAGCAGCTACAGCACATGCAGCCATATCACTTCAGGGTGCTGAACAAATCACACAGAGTCCAATAGGAGCAAATTAATAGGAATTGGAATTGGCTGCCATTTTCCCATTCATACCCAGTGCAGGACTTAATCAGAATAGCAAACACAATGCCTTAGCTCAAATATAGCACACAATAGCCCCATACCAGGCCTGTCTATCTTAGAGAGCCTTTGGCTTCTGTAGTCTCTTGATTAAGTCCCTGATTAAGGCCTTTTTCAGAGTGCTAACACAAAGACGTACTTTTCCACCCAGCAAGTCAGGCTATGTCCTCCCTTCCTTACACCCTCTGCATAGACTGCTTTAAATGTTAGAAAGATAATGAGCTTAAGCACACTTCAGAAGCAAGCACTATAATTCAAGACAGTTGTGAATTTCATTATTTAAATAAAATACTATTAATAAGCAAATCTCAAGTTGCTCATGAGACTTTGCATTAGCTAGTACTTAGTCAAAGCAATTTTTAGCTGGGCTAAACGAGAATAGAAAGCAGACATTTAGAAAGCTGGTATTGACTTCACAATGCATTTCATACAGGTACAATGTACAAAGAACTGAAAAAAATATGCTTTTATGAGCCAGCTAATGAGGAGGGCTACTGAACACAAACTGCTAATAGCTCACTCAGTGATTGACCTTTTAATCATCAGCAGCTATTTACATACATGCAGGTAAATAACATGTCCATAGAGAATGAAGTTTCAAAAAAAGGTGCACGATTTTGGTCACTCTAAAAGATGTCAGAATTCAAAATGCTCAAGAATTACAGTGAAAAATATAGTGGAGGAATCAATATAGAGCAGAATCGAATTGGGTCTGAAAAGTATAAGTGAATGACAATGTGACATGATTTTTCAGCCATTGGTCTTGATAGTGAATGAAAATAATTATTACCTGATAGCTGTTAATTGCTACTCATAAGTGAAACGTCCTAACAATGTTCAGCCAACTTCCTGTGGGAAAGCGTATACACTATCAAATTATTGTTGCATTTGGCAGAAACACTGTGGAAGTCAGAGCATGAACTACCTAAAGATTAACTTTCCCTTTCACCACAAAATCTTCAGAACTTGTTTAAATGCACTGATGATTCAGAGTTAAGACTTACTGTTGCCTCTGTTTTGTACTGTTTCATTTTCCAGAGCATGCAAGCACCTGCAACATTCTTCACAGGGCACTGCAGTGAACAAGCCGGTTCCTTTAGTTTCTCATCTCACACTAAAACATTCTGTCCTTCCCTCAGTTCATGAATCCCCAACTCTTTTTTCCTTCAAAGCTGAAGTCAGCTCCCCCCTTATACACACACAAAAGCATTCTGCAGCATTCTGCCTGGACCCGTATAAATCTCCATCAACTTCTTAATATTACCCAGAAAAGTTCTTACAAGTTTTTGTCATGGCTTGCTACGCTTTTATCAACACACCAGACAACCGATTTAAGCCTGCTTGATTTTTAAGTTCAGATGTAAAAAGGTAAAAGCAAAGGTAGGTCATGAGTAAAGCAGAGACTGTGTATTACCGAACATTTCCAGCTGTAGAAAATTTAGGGCAAAAGTCCTGACCTAGTTATATATTCTTGTTGCAATATACATTTCCTTGCCCAACCATCATAGCACAGGTCACTGACTTTCTCCTAAAAACTAACTAATAATAAGCCAGTTTCCTACATTGTAAGTGTAACAAAAAGCCCCACACCAAAATTTTTCTCTTTCATCCATGTGATAACTTCTTTTGTGAAATGCATTTGGGACAATAAAAACTGTTCTGATTCTTAAAGTTGCTGGTGAATATGACAAAACCATAAAAAGCCAACTTCAGTTGTCTACTAAAACACATGTGAAATTCTGTTCTAAGGCAACTTATGCTTATCTGAACAACTGTACTGCAGATTTCTCAATTTCCTGAATTATTTTTGTGAAAGTCAGCCAAACCAGAAGAACTTTGTTTTGGTCTTTTACTAGCTATGCCCAACAGAAAGAAACCAAAAATGAAGTGACTCTTCTAATATACTGAATACTTCATGATCTCCTTTTCCCCAATCCTCCCACAACTATCAGCAGCTCTAAACACCAAAGCAGCCATATGTTGACGCAGAATGTTCCTCTTTCAAAAAGATGTCCTTTCATCTCGATTGACTGTAGGCACAGAATTTCAGCCTAAAAAGCTAGTTCAACATTTGTGTCTAGACATACACTCTTAAACATATTTCATGTCCATAGATGGGCTCTTGGCTCTCTGCACTTCTGACCATCTGTTGGGAGGGCATGATGCCCACTTACAAGTTAGCCAGAATTTCTGTCAGTTGCCAAGGGAAGGGGATATATAGTCCTGCAAGTGACATCTGTTCTACCAGAAGCCCTTTTCTCTCTGAACAATGTTTCTGTTTAATCTCAGGAACACTTGTTAAGAATAATGTTTAAAAGACAAACTAATGAAAAACCCTGGAAAATATTGGAAGGAAAAGAAAACATGATGACGGTGAGCTTAAGGGTACATTTCACAGACCCACAGAGAACTCTTTCAGTATTAAAATGTTGGGAGTATTGAAAGAAAATGGTATGCACTCTGGCTACACAGCCATGGCAGATGAAGACACCGAGGGATAAAGTGAACTACAAAGCACTCACTATAACAGAACCCAAGACAACAGCTGCGCTCTTAAAGAGAGCACTGGAGTAAAAGACAAAACTGAATGATTAGTAAGATAGTATATAATGCTTTTTCACATGGAAGAAAGATAGGAGAAAGAGCAAGCCGTTCTGTACTCTTAAAAAATCTTACTGATTCTATGAGGAACACAACTATTTGTGTGTGGGAGAAGGGACACCAAATGATGTAGATGGCCTGTCTTCTGCCCATAGCCTCAGAGTGCTAGGCCAAACTGGTACAGATAGAAGCTGAATCCATAATGCAGAACAAAAACTATTCAATCCACTAACATTCATGAGATTCCTATGAGCGAACATGAAGTTTCTAATATATCTCCCAAACAGACTTCAAAAGTACTTCCAAGAAGTGGCAATGAAACCATGACAAAAGAAGAAAAGAGGCAGGGATCATGCAAAGAGCCATTAGTGTCTGTAGAAATAAAGAGATGAATACGATTCACTGAGTGTTATTCATGGTCATGGTCAATAAAAGGAGAAGATACATTCTAAAAATATATAAATTTAGTCTCAAGGCCCCATTGACTGTATTGGCTGAATCTTCTGCACACTAAACACATACCTCACATGTAGGAATCCACAGTGTAGACATCTAAATTTAGGTTTCTGAATCAGGAGCTGACTCCCACTCTAAAAGTTCTGATTCATGATCAGAGAGGACTTATTGTGGAGGGGTGTTTCATCTCAGCCTGGAGCTGGGTTGAGACTAGGGCATCACACCCAAGAGCCTGAAAATGCTCTTGAGTTTCTCAGCACAGTATACAAGCACAACTTGTTTCCCATCCAGCATCTTGACTCTTTGGGACCATTGATAAAAGTCCTGCTTCCCTCCCCTCAGAGATTTTTGATTCTGTTGCAACTATGTCTCTGTTGGTTGGAGAACAGTTGCTGAACTACTACAGTTGGCAGTCCAATGTTTTAAGGTAAGCCAAAAATGATTTGGGGTTACCTTAATATGCTTGGCTGCAAATCACAGAAATTCAGCAGCTGCTACATGAACAGCTGAGCAATCTCTGCAGTGGGCATGGAAAACTGCATGTCATGGAGAGGAATGGACAGCTGGGAGCAGGAAGTGTCACAGCCATCACAAGATGAGCATCACCACTTGAGTCAGAGCCCTCACTGTTCCCACTCTTAACATACTTCCGTTATGAATACATAATTCTGAGCAATAGGGTTTCCCATTTACATTTCCTGCAGCATATGTTTAATAGTAATTGTAAAGTTTAAGAAACACTATAACACATATATTGTGCAAGAATTACACCAGTATTGAAAAAAACTAGCGTAAAATACAAACTCCTGATAGTTATGGGTTCTTTCCCACATAAGATACAGGGGAAAACTGAATTAATCTCAATTAAACTGTCTGGCAGTAAAGCCATGGAAATCCTGAATAAAACTGAGCTAACACATCTAGGAAACGGCTAAGGATGTCCCAAATCTAGACTTGAGACTGCTGAATTAAACTTGAATAGTGGAACCTACTATGAAACACCTCTTTACTGTTTGGTCTGAATGTTGCAGAAAGGTGGCTAGAGGTGAGAAACATAAAGATAGGCTCAAATAAGCAATAGGATTTTCCTTCTTGATTCTCATTTCCAGGGTACATCCCATGCATTCCAGACTTACACTGTCTCATGTCCAAATTCTCTAGCCAAATCTACTTTCAGCAGCTCTGCTGTTATACTCTTTATGGACATGATTCCCTGATTCTCTTTACAATTCCCCAGTGAATTTCTAAATTAATATTCTTATTTTATTAAAGCTTTTCCCCAAAACTGAAAAGCTTAAATATACTCTCTCTTTAACCCAAGCCCTATACATTTTGGGAAAACATGCAAATTCCAAGATAAGGCTCCAAACACACATGGTATATGCATATTTTTAACTTCTGAGTTCATACACCTCAACACAATTAGTCTAGAGACATTTAAAAATATCAACAGTGGCATGCATCCATTTCCTCTCTGGCATTTTTAATGGAAATGATGGAATGACTGGCTGAGTAGATGAGGGGAGAGCAGTGGATGTTGTCTACCTTGACTTCAGCAAGGCTTTCAATACTGTCTCCCATAACATCCTCATAGACAAGCTCAGGAAATGTGGGTTAGATGAGTGGACAGTGAGGTAGATTGAGAACTGGCTGAATGGCAGAGCTCAGAGGGTTGTGATCAGCGGCGCAGAGTCTAGTTGGAGGCCTGTAGCTAGCAGTGTCCCCCAGGGATCAACACTGGGTCCAGTCTTGTTCAACTTCTTCATCAATGACCTGGATGAAGGGAGAGAGTGCACCCTCAGCAAGTTTGCTGACGATACAAAACTGGGAGGAGTGGCTGATACACCAGAAGGCTGTGCTGCCATTCAGAGAGACCTGGACAGGCTGGAGAGGTGGGTGGAGAGGAACCTCTTGAAGTTCAACAAAGGCAAGTGCAGGGTCCTGCACCTAGGGAGGAATAACCCCATGCACCAGGACAGGTTGGGGGGTGACCTGCTGGAAAGCAGCTCTGCGGAGAAGGACCTGGGTGTGCTGATGGACACCAAGTTAAGCATGAGGCAGCAATGTGCCCTAGTGGCCAAGAAGGCCAACGGTATCCTGGGGTGCATTAGGAAGAGTTGCCAGCAGGTCGAGGGAGGTGACCCTCCCCCTCTGCTCAGCCCTGGTGAGGCCACACCTGGAGTCCTGTGTCCAGTTCTGGGCTCCCCAGTACAAGAGGGATGTGGCACTACTGGAGCAAGTCCAGCGAAGGGCTACAAAGATGATTAGGGGACTGGAGCATCTCTCTTATGAGGAAAGGCTGAGAGAGCTGGGCCTGTTTAGCCTGGAGAAGAGAAGGCTGAGAGGAGATCTTATCAATGTGTACAAGTATCTGAAGGGAGGGTGTCGAGAGGATAGTGCCAGACTCTTTTCAGTGATGCCCAGCAACAGGACGCGGGGCAACAGGCACAAACTGAAACACAAGAAGTTCCATTTGAATATAAGGACAAACTTTTTCACTGTGAGGGTGACAGAGCACTGTCATGGGTTGCCCAGAAAGCTTGTGGAGTCTCCCTCTCTGGAGATATTCAAAACCCATCTGGACGTGATCCTGTGCAACGTGCTCTAGGTGACCCTGCTTGAACAGTGGGGTTGGACTAGATGATCACCACAGACCCCTTCCAACCTCAACTGTTCTGGGATTCTGGAATTCTGTGAAACTGAAGGTTGAACAGACATGGAAAATGATCTGCAAAGATTTTAGTCTTTGGTCAAGACTGAGACAGACTGGAAGGGCAGTGATTAAAAACGTCATATTTCTGCTGCTGTCTTTGCCATTTCTGTTGTGATACAAAGGATGAATTTGATTCTTCAATCTGGTACCATCACAAACTTCATATGCTAGCTCTAGAAACCAACTGTGATGTGGAGCACTGCAAAATCTAACTTTTAGATGTTTTAAACCCAAATAACTGTCTTGGCTCCTATATAGCACAGCTTGGGGGGGAATGCCAAGTCAGCGTGAGCAGTTTTAAATACCAGACTCTTCCCCTTACCACCTGCCCACCAATTACGGATATGGATCCACTTGGCCCATGGTAGGGGCAACTGGGGAAAAGCAAACTAGATCTAGAAAAGAAGAGCATCCGCAATCTAAGGCTGTTCAGATGGGAATTCAAAACAGCCAGTATGCTGAATTGAGCCTGCCTAACAAACCCAATAGTGACCCTGGGGAAAGGAGTGCATCTTACACCATACTTACTTCTGAAATTGATGGGCCTTATTCTGAGCGTCCATGAAGTGAGTGCTAGTAATCAGTTACCTATATTGTTCCCTTCAAAAGACAGCAGAAACTCTTCTTAAAAGGATGAGAAAGCGTGAGAGTGCTGCTATTCTTTTGGAGAATAGTTACAGTAGTTACCTGGTGAGAGAGCAAGAATTTAAGGTCATACTACTCATCAAAAAAAATTACAAATATGATTTTAAAAAGTGAAAAATATTGCATCTGACGTATGGGTCAAAAAGTAATCATTTAGGTTATGCACTATGAAACTTCAATGCAAATCATAAACTGCACCAAGCTAAGAAAACTAACTGGAAACAGGTTAATAAATGTCACATTTTATTGCCAAAATTCTACATAATTTTACACTCATGGAAAGCAATGAACTATTGTTTCCTCTCCTTTGTTTCCCTTCCTTTTGTATAACTATACGTGTCACAACTCCCTGGAATTCTTTCAATACCAATTTGCTTATAGTACCAAATTTTGGGGTTATTTGAGCGAAATGTCTCTCCTCCATAGATAGGGCTTTATTTTCCTAGCATTTCCTTGAGGAAAACCAAGGTATTTCTCAAACATACAAAGGACTTCTTATACTTTTTTGTGGGAATCATGGAATCCCAGCCGTTCTCCTATACTTTGTTTTCCCAGTAGATATGGAACTAAGGCCAGACCCACAAAAGTTTTTAAGCAACTAACTTCTATTTGAAGTGGATTTCAGCTGATGTCAATAAGAGCAAGAAGCTTTTGTGGATCTGGCCCTATGTCTTGTCTAGGATAACATAAGAAATCTATGACAACAGAGGAACTAAACATCATCTCCTGCAACCCAGGCTGGTATCCTAATTACTTGAACATTCACCAGTTTCTCATATGCTTGAAAGCTAAGGTTGCTTTACAAGCTTGGTCATCCATCTGCATAACATGATAGGCAGACAATTATTCCCCACACAGGAAAAAAATTACATGCATTTCAAAAATGTAACACATTTTGGACACTGAATGGTACTATCCATCATTTTAAAACCTGGTGTGGCTAAAGATTTCAGCATTAACCTTCAGGCCAACATGTGATGTCAGACAGTCTGTTATGTCCTGTCTGATTGCTTAAAATATCACACTGCCATTCCTTTGGGGTTACACAATTACTTTATGTTGATATAAATAATGGCTGTGGTTTAAGCTTCCCTGTAAGATGCTCTATAAAGCTTGCTGGGTCTAATTTCAAAAACATCTTCAGAATGGCAGCACCAAAACAAAGTGAAACGCATCTTTTTTCCCCAAAAATGTCAATGTATTTGTCATAAGAAGTCTAGTCAATAAAAAGAATAGCTGTATGTTAGAATCCTATACTTTGATATAAGAATGTCACTACTACAGCTGGAGTGATAGCATCTTCTAGAATAAATACTATTACATGGAGATACTTACAGTTCAACCTACAGTTTCGCACAGCCTAAAGCTTTTGCTTTCAGGCCAACTTTTATTCTTGGTACTTTCTGCTCAAAATTGTATTATTTCAGAAAGTATTCTAATACACCTAGCAAATATAGGAAAATGTACTTAAGTTGCACATAAGGCAAGGTCTCCATGGTAACAAATTATACAGCTGAATTTGTGCAGTAGCCATTCCTTCAGTCCAGCCAACCAGTTGATACAGATTTATCCAGTAGAAATTACCAATCTATTTAATAAAGCTAGCATTTTAGTCTAAAGTTGTTTATTTTGGGGAGGTCAGTGAAAATTCACACTAATTAGATTGGAACTTGGATATTGCAGAGGAGATGACACTGGTGAAGGACAAGATGATGTCTACAAGAACTGTAGTTGTTCAATAGTTTTTTAACAGTGGTTAGCCAATTTAAAGTGTTTAGCATCTCCTGGACATTTCAAAAAATATACTGTGCTTCTCAAGACTAACTGTACAGTTTTGTAAAAAGAAGAAGGAACAAGTGAATACCCAAATAAATGACAAAAAGAGGCAACACTCACCAGGATGTGAATTCACATGATCTTTGATTAACATCCATCAGACTCTCCCACTCTATATTCAGTACCATGCAGATGAGATCTAAAAGCTTTTCAGGGTACGAATAGAGCTTGTATTTCTGCACAGATGTATGAAATGTCTCTCTGTAGCAAAAGGATTTTATTTTTAGCAAGCCAGTAGTTTACTATTGAAGCAAAAGGTCTTAATCAGGCAAATTAGACATTCATTTAATATGCCAGAATGGAAAAAGATGCCAGGAGACAAAAAGTTTCTTGTCTGGATGACTTTCCAAATGATGGTATTACAACATTTTCCTCCAGATTCTGCCATTTAACTATTTCATAATTCATTTTAAATATTTTCCTTGCTGTTTTGAATGAAACAATTTCTGACTGTAGAGTTAATGTAATCCCAGTTAACAGGAGCAAAAAAATCTGTATGAAGTACAAAGGTACCTTTAAGTCTGATCTGCTATAAGCTTCCATAAACTGATGGACAGTGGACAGCAGTGATTTACACCCAGGGAAAATCTTACCCTACTCCTTCTTTATTAATACAGAAGTGCTGACTTACTTACATAAAAAATGTATCTAAGTTTGTAAATTCACCTAGCAACATTAAGTCTCTGGGAGCTGAATCCAGGTTATTCTAATAAACTAGATGGGGAAGAAAATGACTTAATTCAGTTCTGCTTTTAAGTAACTACATACTGATAACTTTCAACAGTTTTCAAAGAGTTTAAGGAAGTTAGAAAGAACGGAACAATTTAAAAATGTATTCTCTTCCATGCAGCTTGTTCTCACATTTCACCTTCTTTAAACTTCATTCCATTCCACATTTCTTATAACACATATTTATTCTCCCCAGAATATACTACCATTGCCAAAATCCTTGACTTTTACACCTCTTAATATCAAAGAAATTGCACAATTAAAACAGCCTGGGACCTAAGTCTGATTTTGGGTTTTACCAAAGTGAATCTACATTTTTGTGAAAATATATATAAAAAATAACTTTTTACTTCAAGTCCCACTCAAATATGACAGAGGTCAGTCTGTGATTCTCAACAACTAGTGCAGTTGTCTTCACAGATGCACAGAGGTTCAATTTATTAAAGGAGACTTTGCATCATAACAGACAGAGAAATGAGACAGGCTAACTATGAAACAATCATTATTTTAATAATTATATTTAATCCTTTATCTTTCAGAACCCTGAATACTTAAAGACTTTCTTTCCTATATAAGCAGCAGGTTATCTGTGCCAAAAATAATCCCATATGTATTTTGTCTCCATGTTATTCCAGTGCTCAGAAAAATCATCACTGTCGTACCACTATCACTTCTGGAGGGAAGATATTTTCATTCACTTGCTTTTAACCAGTTTTCTAGGCAAGAATATTCTCCTATTTCTTTCATTACAGAGGTCGTGTCTCTTTTACTAGATGCAAGACAGAGAAGAATAATTAAAATAGAAAGTAAAAATCTATGATTACACCTCAAACAACTGAAAACTATTATTGCTAACACTAGTTCAAATATAACATTACAAAAAGTTTATGTCAAAATCTTAGCATTATGATACCTTTAATTTCTCTGCTTATGTTCTCTACAAGCATATTGTTTCCTTCAGCCAAGAAATTTCCTCAACTAGTGAGAAGCCACCTGACTTTTTTGATTTTACTCTGGAAATAATTTTTCCATTTCAATAAAAATGTCTTTTTTTCAGTCTTCTCTTTAACTGGGGAGAAAAAGTCAAGATCTCAGTAAAAAGGAAAAAAGCTTTTTAAAAAGCAGAAAAATGAAAAAGAACTTAAGTATTTTGTTTAATAATTAAAAAAATCATTTTGAATTTGACTTTTGAATTATTTTATTGATTTTGAAATAAAACATCTTAAAGAAATCAGATTTTAATCTAAAAATGTTACACTTTCAGTTCTGAAACAAAGAAAGCATATTTTAAATTAAAAAATATATATTTTGATTGCATTTTCAGGCAAAAAGTTGGATTTTCCCCCTAGTTAATTGGTATTTTCCAGCTGAAAAATCTGTAAGATCTAATTTTGACCCAACGGCTCAAATGTTTTCGCCCCCCCAATTTTTTTGAATTGTCTTCCCAAATCAGCTATATAGAAACTATTACTAACCCTGAATCTCCTTTTCTCAAACTTTAGTTCCCATTCCAGCAGGAATAAGCAGTTAGTCTCGTCCGAGAATCCCTTTTCCAAAATTGCATTTTCCTAGAACAGTCTTTTCTTCAACTCCAAGGAATAGAATAAACCTCAGATGGCATACTTTGAAGGAAGACTTTGCTTATCTGTTTGTCCTAATATGTGAAATAGTTTACCAGAAAGTATAGATTTATTATAAATTTTACCTTCACTCACTAGAAGAATCCCATGGGATATGACCCTGGAGGGAAGAGAGGTCCAAGAGACCTGGCTGATATTCAAGGACCACTTCCTCCAAGCTCATCCCAACAAGGAGGAAATCAAGCAAAGGCAGCAGGAAGCCTGAACAGATGAACAAGGAGATCCTGACTACACTCAGACATAAAAAGGAAGTGTACAAGAGGTGGAAGCAGGGACAGGTGACCCAGGAGGAATATAGAGACACTGTCTGAGCATGCAGGGCTGGGGTTAGGAGAGCTAAAGCCCACCTGGAGTTGAATCTGGTGAGGGATGTGAAAAACAATAAAAAAGATTTCCACAAATACACCAGCAGCAAACAGCAAAAGGAAGGTTAGGGAAAATGTGGGCCCACTGCTAAATGGGGCAGGGGCCTTGGTGACAAAGGACACAAAAAAGGCCGAGTTATCAAATGCCTTCGTCACCTCAGTTTTTACTGGCAAGATTGGCCTTCAGGAATCTCAGGCCCTGAGATCAGAGGGAAAGTCTGGAGCAATGAAAACTTACCCTTGGTGGAGAAGGATCACGTTAGGGAACTCTCAGTATAAACAAGTCCATGGGACCTGATGGGATGCACCCATGAGCACTGAGGGAGCTGGCTGATGTCACTGTGAGGACACTCTTGATTACCTTTGAAAGGAAAGGTCATGCTGACTGGGAGAGGTTCCTGAAGACTGGAAGAAAGCAAATGTCACTCCTATTTTCAAGAAGGGCAAGAAGGAGATCCAGGAAACTACACCTTGATCCCTGGAAAGGTGATGGAGCCTGGAAAATAGTATCCTGGGTACTATTTCCAGATATCTGAGGAACAATAAGGTTATTGGGAGTAGTCAGCACGGATTTACAAAGGAGAAATCAGGCTTAACCAACATGATAGCCTTCTACAATGAGATGACTGGCTTGGTGGATGCAAGGAGTGCAGTGGATATTATCTCGATCTTAGAAAGGCTTTTGACACTGTCTCCCACATACAAACTGATGAACTACAGGTTAGATAAGTGGACAGTGAGGTGGATCAAAGCCTGGCTGAACTGCCAGACAGAGGGTTGTGATGAGCAGCACAAAGTCCAGCTGGAGGCCAGTCCCTAGTGGCATCCCCAATGGGTCAATACTGGGGTCGACACTGTTTAACATCTTCATTAACAACCTGCATGATGGGACTGAATGCACCTTCAGCAAGTTTGCAGATGATACAAAACTGGGAGGAGTGACTGACACACCAGATGATTGTGCTGCCATTCAGAGGGACCTCAACAGACTGCAGAAATGGGCAGAGATGAACCTCATGAATGTCCTGCACCTGGGGACAGGGGGTCAACCAGCTGGAAAGCAGATTTGCAGAGAAGTACCTGGGGGTCCTGGTGGACAAGTTGAACTTGGCCCAGCAATGTGCCCTCATGGCAAAGAAGGCCAATGGTATCCTGGGCTGCATTAGAAGCATTAGAAGGACCACTGCCAGCAGGTCAAGGGGATGTCTATTCAGCCTTGGTGAGGCCACATCCGAAATGCTGTGTCCAGCTCTGGGCTCCCCAGTACAAGACATGGACCTACTAGAGCAAGGGGATTGGACCAGATGATCTCCAGAGGTCCCTTCCACCCTCAACTCTTCTGTGATCCTCTGTGTAATACTCTAGACAGCAATCAAATGAAATTTGTAAAATTTTTCTATACTTTCAACAATTGATTGAAATCCTTGCTATTACACATTTAGTTGTAAACAACTGCACTAGATAGACAACTGTCCAAGATTAATCATACATAACCTTATTCAATATTATCAAGGATATATAACTCCAAAAATTATGACTGGCAATTGTGTTTATGCATACCTTTTGGTTTAACTGTGTTTTTTTAATGCGTTTAATTAAACTGATACAAACTTCCATTAGCTAAGTCCATGTGAAATAAATCCGCTGTTATCTGCTCAGGATAGTGTTAATCACAACTCTAAAACTGTAAGTGAGATTGCATATCAGCAAAGACACCAAAAAGTCAGACTAATCTATCATCCAACGGTTGTCTCTCCCAGTCAAGATTGAAGTCCAGGAGCAACATTGGGGATGTTTCAGTTTTGTGCCTGGAAAGCACACAGTTACCAAGGATTCTATCTTAATGAAGATTATACATATAAAAAAAAAAAGACTTAGCATTCATTAAAAAAGCAGTTTGATTAAGATAGTCACATTTCAGAGAATATTCTGTTGATTACAAAAAGAAAAAAATCAGAATTTAGAATGCAGATTAGAGAAATGCAAGAGATCTGAAGACAGGCAAATATTGGTGCGGATTGACTAGCAGAGGAGTATATTATGAACAGATGAAGTCTAATTTGGTATGAATAGATGGATGAGTTATTTTAATTCTGAAGATTTTGTAGAATCAGAAATCTGATAGAATAAAAAATCACTGAGTGCAAACATAAACGATGTCAAATTTTACTCAAAAGGTAACTTTTATAAACAAGTAGAAGAAAAATTGTCATGGAAGTACAGACACAGCTTTAACTTCAGCTTTCCAAGGCAATATTATAGCAACATTTTATTCACAAAAGAGACAACCACAAGATGGCTCCTTTCGTATTATGCTGGCTAAAATAGAAACATATCCTGATAATGCAGGCTGCTTAGTCTTTTCACTCCCTTTCATGAACAATTTAAACACCTAGGCACCACCCTCTGACAAAAAGATGGTGCTACAATTTCTTTATTAAACTACTGTCTGGAGAGGAGCATGCTCTCTTAAAGGCAACAAAACCCCTCAAATACAAGCATCTAATCTCACTTAACAGGGTGAAGGTTTCGCGAACACTCAAGACTCAAGCATAAGACATTTCACACTGTTCACGCATCTCAAGATTTCTGTTTGTTGTCTTTGTAAGAGGAAATGGCAATTTCCCTTTATTAAACATTTTTTCCATGGAAAAATTTCTGGGTTATTGAACTGTAAAATTATTAGATGGTATATTAACTTGATATCTGTGTAAATGGAATTGTTACAGATTTGACTGTTGCTGCATTTAACATCTGAATAAATGTTACACAAATGTTCCATTTCAAACTTCCATCTAAGTGCAGAACAAAACAGTGCAAACAGGAATCATGGTTAACGTGATTTTTAACGTATGAAAAGTTTGTTTGGTGTGTTAAAAGTTTATTATGCTCAGCTACAGAGACTCCATAAAGGCAGTCATAAATTCCAGGAGTCACAATGTGCAATGCCCCACGTTACCCTTCCTCTGAATGTGAGAGCTAAAATTTTTATAGTATTTAACATGGTCTTTTATTCCTTAAATCCCCGAATGCTTCAAAGCACTACACAACACATACATAAGTCACTTCCCCCATCACTGAATAGTGGGGTAGAACAGGACAACTACTTAACACTGCATAACAGTTAAAGAAGACAGGATCTCTAATCACTTATCAGGAGGAATTCAGGGAGTCATAATGTGAATTATTTAAACAGGAACTTGAGCAGGTCTCCACTCATACATGCACTTTTTCAGATAAAAGTTGTTTACTGACTGCAAGTAGTCAGGATTTCTGTTTTCTATTCATCTTAAATGTAAAGATAAATGGAGATATTGTGAGATTCTGGCATCCCTGTAACTATACAGAGAACTCCTACTCTCTCTTTTTTTTTTTTTTTAACAGCACAGTTTGAAGAGCAGGACACAGAAGGACCTTTTTATTGCAGTGGTCTATGCTCAATATAAATGGAAATGGTTTGATATTGATTTCTCGCAGAACTATGTTTTCTAACCACAATTCTGGTATTTTGTCTCTCAAGAAAAGATAAGTATCAGCTAAAAACTGATAAGGCACGTAGAAAAAAGAAGGGTAGTTTGTCAAAAAGCAAACAAGTAAAATTAACTCCTTTACTTTTTAGGCACTGGACTCCTCAGTTAAGCACGGCCCAGATGAATCACATATCAGAAGAGATTAGTTGCATGGAGGCAGAATTTACAAAGCCTTATAATGAATACGGTCACTCTTCCCAGCCTCATAAAAGATGTAGTGCAACAAATCTATTTTTATTTATTACCCACAAAAATACATCGTTTGGTAAGGAGTTTTTTTAAAGACTGCTTTATGCATGAGTAAATATTTTTCTAATGAAATCTTGGTTTGTCTTGCAACCCAACCCTAGTTTAATACTGTGATAGCTTTTCCCCAGGGAAGGCAGTCAGAAATGGGGGATGGCAGAGGGAAAAGTTGGCTCTGGCTACAACAACAAGCAGCTGCTCTTTGCTACTAGCCTGCAATGGAGTAATACATCAGTAATTATGTGAAAGTCAGACAGATTCCTTGCTTTCCTTGCCAGACAAAACTCTGAGAATTGAGGACTGGAAAGGAGGATAAAGGACTTTCAGTTTACTGTTTTTCCACTCATGGCTTTTTTTTCCCATGTTAGCAACTACTGTTGCTATTCATTTTCTGGGTTTTGCGCCTTGAGAGGCCCCAGACACTACACAAACGTAGCTTTAGCACTTGAGCATTAATGCTTTGATGTTAATTAGATTAACTTTTAAAACATATTTCAACTGTTTCTACCAATAACTTCTATCTGAAAGAAGAATCTTTATTTCCTACTCTGTTTTAGGAGCAGTCACAACAGAGCAGCTGGTCTTCCCTGCAGAAAGGTGAAGACAGCAAAAAAATACACATAAGAACAACATATTTTAAGTGGTACACCACTCAGTTATGGTTTCAAGTGTAAGCAAAAATAGGAAGTCGATCTATTCTTTGAACTAGTTCCTGAAGATGATGAGTCAGACACCATTTACACTAGCAAAACGATGGAAAGTTTCCCACCATTGCTAAAATTCATGGTGTCTAAAGTAATGTTACATTTTTGTCACAGTTCACTGGAAGTTTCAAAACAAAATGAATGATGAATATCAGTTGAATTAGTTTGATCAGATTATCACTAGCCTTTTGTGAAATCCTCCTCAAACAGGATGCTCCTCTGCAGGCAGGATGCTTTACGGAATTCAGGATCAGATAAAAAGTGAGAAATTCCTTAGATGACTGGGTATACCAATGCAAATGATATTTATGGAGGTTTTCTCTGTCAGAATATAGATGCATAATGCAGTTCAAGAAGCCTTTGGACATCCAAGATACCTGTTAGCTTGGTGCAGGTATGACAGAAGACCTACAGAAACTGATGTCCTTCTGCAGCAGCAGCTGCTGACAGGGAAGAACACTCTTGGGCATTTCAAATGGCACTAGACATATATGTGTGGGTAAGCCCTAAATGTTAACCAAGCTAGCAAGGAACAAAGCATTTGAATTAATTACGTATGTGATGAGATTCTAAGTTTTTTAATGAAAATATCTGACATTATTCTGTACAAATTATTCAAAAATACTGCATGTTCAGTCAGTCTGAAAAGAAAAATGGGAAAATATAATTTATGTGTATCAGCGTCACACAGAAAAGATGCTCAGTACATTAAGTTATATAACTCAGCAAATCCTTTTTCACAAAATACTGTTTTAAAATAATGTATTTACTTCCTAAATTTATGCTTATTTGAGACTGCTGAATATACAAGAAGTCCTCATTTACAGACCATTTTCTTTCTCAACCTTTAGCCAAAAGATAACATGAAAGCCAACTTAGCTCAAATATAACCAATCTCTTCCTCTGTCCCAGCTTTGCCTACAAACTCTTCTGCATCTTTTTCTGTTTCTTAAAGGAAATTTAGTTCTTTTAAATTCCCCAACAAAACAAAAAGTCCACCTCCTTGATTTGAATCAAACAGAAACAAAGCCCCTCACTTCCCTTAAAAGACCAAGAATAGAATGGAGGATGAAACTAATGCAAATAAGTCTGCAGGTAACTATTTCTTACAAAACCACAAAAATAAAGACTACTACATTTACTAGATGTACTCTTCTGAGTCATGAGAAATCAGGAATATATTTTTTGTATAAGTAATACTGTAAACATACTACCTATTGCATTCCATTGACAAATTTTATTTTATAAAGCATATTAAATGCTAAAATCTGCTTTGAGCTAATCTGCAAACACTCATAAAAACCACAAAATGCAAAGAACCTGACAAGTTATTAAGTTATATATTACTGCTTCCTTTTTTTCACAAAACAGTGTAAAATACAGTTTAACCAATCACTTTCAGTTTCCTGACTTATACCATATGCACATAGACCACAACAGCAACTATACTTGTCTGGGAAAACAAATACATCACCCAGAAAGAAGCTAGAACCATCTAACACGGACATATTCTATGTATCTGCTCTTTAGGAGAGAAAGAATGTGGAATATATCTTTAAGATTTGTATTGTTCAGTACAGAGGCTAACAAGGATAACGATAGAAAGAGCTACAATGTAATTGTAATGAATTGTAAAGAAAAGATAAAACCAGAATTCCTGTGTCCCCAATTTCACAACATATAACAACAGATAGAGAAAGCATTTTTAATTAAAATTACATTTAGTTTCAATTAAAGTTAATTAACCCGTAAAACCCATTGCCAAAATATATCAAGGGTGCCAACAGGAAAGCAGAATATTAAAAACATGTATTTTTTGTATTTAACTGGATAATGATATCATTCACAGTTAAAAAAAAACAAACAGAAAGAGGAATGTGACTCTCTAAATTTTATGCCAACTACAAACTGATTAAGGAATCTGTATCAAAGGGAGAATACTGTTATTGTCAATTTTGGAATATTTAGTGTAGGTTACTATAAAGGAAATAAAAAAAAAATTTGACCTTCTACCTAGGAATTTAGTCATGAAACTTAAGATACCCGGGTTCAGTTCCATATACAGAGTTCCTGCATGACACTTAAAGCCACTTCCCTTCTCTGTATTCTGCTTCCCTATTTGTAAAAGGAATACAATAGCACTTATCTGTCTTGCAGGGAGTGTTAGAAGGCAAACAAATTAAAGACAGTGTCTATAAGGAAAGAAGATAGTCCACTGCCTTTATCTGGTATGGCAGTTTGTATATCCCAGTAAGAGACAGAACACACATGCAAATTTTGAATATGAATCTTCTCAAGTTCAGGAATATTTAACTGATGTTCACTTTCACTATAACCCACGTTTTTAATATTCATTACTTTTTATGATAGTTACAAACAATATGTGAATGACTATGCATGTCATTATGTGCTTATATGCACTATGCACTATGTGCTTATATACAAGACATTAAGAAAGAGTTTGCCTGTTTTCAACCTAAGAAACTGCGCTCTTTAATACCAGACATTCTGGTAACGACAATTTTTGTAACATGCAGTAATTTTCTTTTCCTTTCAACTGTTTTGTCATATGGGATCTTCATTATTTAATCCCAGACCCAAGCACACTGATTTAAAGTGTTAGCATCTGCCTAGAGAAGTTTGAAATGGGGAGAAAAAATCCACACAACCCAGAAGCAGATGTGCACATAGAATGATAAATTTTTAGGGCCTGTGAATACAAGGGCCAGATCCAACAGAACTTCATTGTTTTTATAAGGCAAAGATCACCAATGAATAAGGCACTTCAGTGAAGTTGCTATATCTGAAGATACTCCCTCCCCTGGCCAAAGCATTTAACTTCTCTCTTCTTCAACGTCACCAGCTGTAAGAGGGCTTTTCTACAGTTCATCATTATTTTGAACTCTATAGCTTGACAGCCCTGTAGAAAGCTAAGCATTATTTTACTTTGATAAAAATAAACTAATAGCTAGTGGATACAAATATTAGTTAAAGTAACTCTTGTTGAAATTCCTCATCTATGTATTTATATCGTAATGTTATATTTTTATGCCAAAGCACGTTGCAAAACTTGATTAACTGTGCTTCAAACGACCACTCAGGGCATGAATTTATTGTTCCCATTTTACAGATGAAAAAGCTAATGAAGTACCTCTATAGTTCAAGTAAGACCATAATGAAGAAGAGTGCTAAGGTCAAAACACAAGTTTCAGACAGCAAGCTTTCCTTCTGTCCATCTAGTCACTAACTTAATACTGCTATAAAAATATAACCACATATAAAGTTAATGATTTGTATGGATTTATAGTTAAAATATGATATTTCTTGGTTTAAGACTTATGCTGCTTGTCTGATGTACAGACAGCCATATTTTATTACTTGACTGTCAAAATCAAAACAAAACTTTGCGAACAGAAGATTGTTTTGTTTTCCTATAATTTTATTTGCAGTCTAAATTCATTGTTTCTAGCTCAGGCCACCACTGTGATATTTTAAGGAATATTTTAAAACAAATCTACAGTTTGTTGTTGCAGCAGCATCCTGGAAAGCACCTTCTCTACATTAGAATGCTACAACCCAACAAAGAACCCATTCAACTTCAGCACCTTTCTACAGTGAATGAATTCCCTTATCACCTCACTGAAGACTAAAAAGTTCCCTACATAGGCAATATTTCTGCTCCTAATATTATATGCATACAAAAAGACTATTTGCCATGGGAAACATACGTATAAGTGTTAAGAGGATGTTTTATGGTAGCCTGTATTTCAGGGTGCAGTTCTTTCTGCTTGCATACTTCGTGTTGGAACCTTATCTCTAAGGATTTGATACTGTACCTACACAGTTCTACCTATGTCAAAATCCCCAAAAGTCAACTAAAAGTGGCTTGTAGACAGGAAACATTAACAAATACATATACTATTATCGACCCCATACTAAATAATTTTTGTACCAGTTTTTGATTTTTTTTTTGATTACATGAACAATAATTGGTCACCAGAAAACAAAGGAACCTACCAAAGATGACTATGGTGTTATTTATTTCTTTCTGTTCAAGAGCTTTACGGGTAGTGTTTTCACTTGTAGATAATTACTTGACAAGAGAGCAGAGATCACTTTTTGTATGGTATAAAAATTAGGTAGCAATGTAATAACATGACCATTTCTTGTTTGAAAGAATGTGCTCGCCTGAGCTACAGCAGGAGTGTTCATGTATCACTGCTGAGGCATCTGACTGGCAGAAGAAAAAATAACCAGGAAGTCGTCATGCCTTTATAGTTGAATTTTGTCTTTAAAAAGTAAGACCTTGGAAAGATAAGACACCCTTTACAGTTTCTTCCTCCCACAATACAAAGCATACATTTCTCATGCACAAAATCTAATCCAAAAAACAGTTAAGAATGTTTTATTTTTCCTAATTCCTGGGTTTTACTTCCATAAGAGATAAAAACCAACATATTGCCTGAGAAATCAGAATTCCTATCTGAACCACAGGGTATTTCACAATACCTTAATGATCAGTTTCACTTGATGTTAAAGGAAAGCCTTTAAATTGCTTGGATCTCTTGGTACTTTTAACAGAAATGGCTTTTTACTTTGATGCCCCAGAACATAATTCCTGGCTTGCATCATTTAATAGTGTATACTAAAAAAGTAATATCCCCTGATCTGTTTGGACACTTTCAAGTACTTATATTTATACAAACACATTACAGAATACCATTAATTTATGTTTACTACTAGAGCTTACTACTGTCAAAAAAGTAGTAAACAACATTTTCAACAAAAAAATAATTTGGTGTAGTTACCTTTTATAGACATATCATTAAAATTTTAAGCATCCCTCAATCAAAAATTTAAAACAACATTCATTTTCACCCTAAGTTTCACTTCTGCTATTAAATAAATGGGTAGCCATATTGTGTCAAGGTTAGGGACAACAGTCAAAAGTTTCCAGAAGTTTCTGTGGAGTCATTACTCAAGGACTGATTTCCCCATGCAATGAGAAATTAGGCATCATCGTTTTCCTGGATATCAACAAAATTTTCCTTTGGTTTGCAATCCATTGTGCAGCACAAATCCACAGAGAGTCCAGGTGTGCAGGAATGCTGCAGCTAGCATGAAAGCAGTTACAGTTGGGGATGGTGCATTAGGAGAAGCACACAGCAGAGCATCAGATACTAGGTCAGGGTCCCACGCAAGGAAATGCACCGCACACAGGGACTGTCCCCTCGAGCTGAGTGGGTGCACTCAGGCAGACAAGCTTCCTTGCACACAGGCATCTGGACAAGGGTTTGAGCAGGTACAGTTTGCTTCAACAGGATTTGCTACCGCGTGCTTTCAGAGAGGCGTTAAACGCAAACATCCTGCCTTATCTACAGCTCGCTCCCGCTGCCGGATTACGCCTTGGGCGAGAGCCCGTACTTTGATTTCGAGATTGCAGGACTTCAGCGCAGTGCTCGCTATCTGCCAGGCCTTCACCGCGCCTCAGCCACGTCGGAGCGCAACTCTACTAGCCTGAAAACCGCGTGGGCGCTTTTCAGACTTAATGTCCTGCCTGCTAGCTTGTGAACGAGCGTGGCGTGTTAAAAAGCTAGACCCACATCCTCCAGGGATACCGATCCCCTCGCTCCCGGCATAAGGCTCGAAAACGCTCGCGACGCTTTCTGCCCCGAGGCAGAGCCCCCTCTCCGGCAGCTCCCGCCCGCGCACAAACGGAGAGCGGAAACATTTGCCGTTCGTCTCTTCCCCTGGGGCAGAAGGAGAACAAAAACCAGTGCGGCGGCTGCTGGCTCTTTCCTTCCAGCCCACAAGCGCCGCCCCGCGCCCCGGCAGCGCCCGGCGAGGCCCCGGCGGGCAAGGCCCCG